>NC_079978.1:15816652-15826652 GCF_029852145.1 Microplitis mediator | reverse complement strand
CTTTTAATATATAAAGTTGTAATTATTAGTTCAAATGAATGATTTTTATGAAAATACTAGCAGACCCGGCCACGCGTTGCTGTTGCTAAGGTTCTTGTCATATTAAACCGAATGGTGTGGCTCAATAAGTTATAGATCAAATTGAATGGAATATAGTATAGTGCTGGATAGCTCAACTGGTAGAGCACACTGCGCGATACCGAATTGGTCTGGGTTCGATTCCCAGTTCGGGCTATCTATATTTTTCTCAATTTATCTATAAATTGTCTTATTGAGAAGGTTATTTGCATGTTTAGGTTTCCACTATTTTTAAATATAGTGGAAACCTCAACATGCAAACATGCAAATAACCTTCTCAATAAGACAATTTATAGATAAATTGAGAAAAATATAGATAGCCCGAACTGAGAATCGAACCCAGATCAATTCGAACCCACACCAAATTAAAATGAGGGCATGAGGCAAACCTTGCTTTTGCTACTCAATCGAATACAACCAACAACGTGTGATACCAAAAACTGAATATTTAGCAATAAAATCAATTAAGGATTTCAATTTTTGTTTGAACACACGTGCAATTATGTCATGGCGATGAATTGCTTGTTGTCCTGGTAATAGTAAAGTTTGTACCTCTTTCCATTTCGGATTACATGTGAATGTAATACACAAATTGTAGCTTATATAAAGTCCTCCTACAGAATAAATCACCGTCGGAAATTGTCGGAAATTTTCGGTTTGTAATGTTAATGTGTAGTAACGGCGTGAGATTAGACTTCTTTTTCTATAGTGGGGGTAAAAACCGGCGGCGACTTACTCTCTAGGAGGACTTTAAAACGTTTGTATTTCTAACATAGCGCCATCTATTGAATACTTACTCAATCCAGTCAACAGATATCGTCATCTGTTAGAATCGTTTGGAGCTTACAGATAATTGTGACTGACAAATAATAGACAAATAATTTGTAATAAAATAATATTGCGACTATAAATTGAGATGTAAGCTATCCTATCTTCCAAGTTGGATCAAATTGCACACGGTGTGCCAATCAAATTTAAAATCGGTTCAGTAAAATCGGAGTCCATCGCGGACAAACAACGTGACACGTAATTTTTATATATAAAGATAAACAATTTTGAATTGATTGAAGCGCAAAGTAACGTAGATAACTGAATATTTTTATTTTGACAACGTTTTTAAGATAGACTATGAAAGGAGTAGTAGTTGAATAATCAACTCTGACGAGTAGTATTTGAACTAATAAAATATATGGCAATAGGCACACCAAAACTTTTCAACGTTTTATTGGAATATCAAAAGAATTATAACATATTATTGAATAATATCAAAAATAATACTGTGAATACTTAATATGATCGTTCATAAATGAGAAATACACTAATGCAAAAAATTAAAGGAGCACAAAAATTTTATAAATTTTTTAGTGATTTTTGGAAGGCTGTAACTTGGTGAAAAAAAATCGTATCGAAAATTAAAAAAAAGCATTTTATAGCTTAAAATCTCTAGTTTAGGTGTATTTTTTTCAAAATTCTTTAAAAGCTCCTTTTTTTTTTTGACATTTTTTGGAAATTTTTCATTTTTTTTTGTCATTTCCTTGCATTTGCTGAGTTACCAACGCAAAAATTTGAGAAAAGTCGAAAAAAAAAATTTTTTTCATTTTGATTATGATTACACAATTAAAGGAACAAAACTTGCTCCTTTAATTGTTTAGCTAATTTTTGATCGATGATTCCCAGAAAACGCTTCGATAGATCAATTTGAAAATTCACAGGGGTCTTAGAGGTACATTAAGCTAAAAAAGTCCCTGGCAACATTATTTTTTTTATCGATATTTGCAGAGTAGCGGTTGATTTACTAAAGAACCAAAAAAAGTCATTTTTTTGTACTTTCTTCCAATGGATGTTAAAAATAAAAAAAATTTTTTTTTTCAAAAAATGATGACAGGGTCTTGTAGGGAATTTATTTAAGTTTTCAACGACGCCCTTTAACTTTCTGTGCGATCATTGGTACCTGAAATATCGAAGATCAAAGCCAAAAGGATCATTTTTTGTTTGAAGGCTGATATCTCTGCGACAAATCGTCCTACGAGGTTAAAAAAAAAACCAAATTGAAGCTGAATAAATTTGCTAAACGATGTATGCATTTGTTTAGTTGAAAGAATTTTTCCGCGGTCCGTGGGCTCTTCGGAAAAAAAAAAAAAATTTAGAAATTTTTTGGCTCGCGGTATTTCTCATGTTTGCGCAATAATCGGAGCTTTTAAAAAATTTTGAAAAAAATACACCTAAACTAGAGATTTCAAGCTATAAAATGCTTTTTTTAAATTTTCGATACGATTTTTTTTCACCAAGTTACAGCCTTCCAAAAATCACTAAAAAATTTATAAAATTTTTGTGCTCCTTCAATTTTTTGCGTTAGTGTATTTGCATTTAATTTTTAAACTACATTTTCTATTACTAATGAATTGATTATTATAATCTAAAAAAAACACAAAAAATGAACTATTACCTGAATTGAAAATCATAAATACTTTTATTTATTTATTATAAATGAGCAAGATCACGTGAAGTGGACCCCCCCTTTACCACTTGATCATTAAATTTAGGTATGAATATTTTTTCATGAAGTATTTACTATGAATAATTAATTCCTAAAACAGTTTTTGAAAATTTTTATTTTAACAACATGTTTTTGTTTAATGAAAATTTTTATGACTTTTAATTAAAAAATCAATAAATAAAAAGCTATTAAAGATATTTTAATGAAACTTTCAGGGTTCATAGTTCAATAGTTGTACTTTAATATGATATATAAAAGTTCAAATTATTTATTAATTTTCATATTGTTAATTAACTTTTTAGTTAACAAATGAAAATTTTAATGACTTCTCCCTCAAAAAACAAAATTTTTTTTTTTTGGTATTATGCATTAAACATCAAAGTAACAGAATTCGCAAGAAAATTTGAGTGCTCGCGAATAGATTGAACAAAAAAAATTTATTTATGACGGGCGGTGAGCGCTGTCGGTACGGCGCGCTGCCGCGCGTCATTCACTTACCTTTTAATCTACTCAGTAATTGTAAATAAGAAGAAATACTTTATTTTTTTAATAAAAATAATGTTATTTTATGAATAATTTTATTAAAACACATGACATAAAATTAATTAATAAAATAGTTTTCTTATTATTCAATAAACGAAGAAAATATATAAATAAGATATAATTTAATCACAAATCTATCGGTATTGCATCATTTTTTTTTAAAGACTTTACTTCTAATGATTTTCATGTCTTTGGAAAAAAGTTTGCACTCGAGTGATGTATCATCTAAAGCTTTATAATGATGATACTGTCGTGTATTTTTAATTGTTACAGATTGCTCATACCGGGATTTATATTGTTGTTCATGAGCGTCATGGTCTTGTTGAGAGCAGAAACCAAAATTAACTTTTTTAAATGATTTTTCAGCCCATTCAAACAATGAAATCCCATTAGTGATGTGATTATCATTATCCCTCTGAAGACTTGCACGATAAGCTTGTCTTTTGACACTTCCTGCCAAACCATCACATGCTCCTTTCCCGTGAGATGTAGCATAAAAGTTCCATTCTGCGTCAACATTAAAATCTTCTTTATGGTTTATTAAATTTGCAAAATTATACTTATTTTTGTACTGAGAAGCAGCTCCGTCCGAAAAATAGCAAATTTTTTTAACCTTATCTGCTCCGAACTTATTTTTTAAGAATTTAATCAATTTGAAATTGAAAAGATGAACTGAACTGGCGTCGTGGCTAACTTTTTCAGAAATTATTACGTAGTTTTCATGTTTCATTTCTTCATTTTCTCTATAATAAACTACATAAGGGTGAATTGTAGCCTGAGTGTTAGCCCAATGATGAGACTGGATTGCGTCTTGTACAAAAAAAGTATAATTTTCAGAAAAATCAAGACAGACAATGAATTCTCCATCCTCAACGGATTCCTTCTTTTCGGTAAAATATGATGCCTGAGCTCTTGCAAGAAAATCATGTTTCAATAATTCAGGCCATTTTTGTTTTAAATCATTAAAGTAATCTTCTTTGTTATTCTTCTCTTCAACTATTTCAGTCCTGTAAATTTCAAGTAGTTTAATTAAATGTAATTAATAAAAAAAAAAAACGAACAACAAAAAAAATGAACAATTTAAATGGACAAAATCTAATTATTTCATTATTAAAAGTCTAATAAAGTTATTTTTTGTGAAAGAAGTTTTCCTTACCTGTCGGTACTTTTCCATTGGCTGTATGTAATTTCATCAATTTCATGATTATCAAGTAATAGTTTCAATTTATTTATAACGTTATCAGCTCCTGGGCATTTAGTACAGTCAGAAAAATAACACAATGATGTTGATTCTTGGCAAACAGAGCTTTTAATGAAATCATTCGAAGTTTCTGATAAAATTGTTCCCTTTTTTTTTAGTTCATTTTTTAATCCGTTCAACTGTAGTTTAATATTTTGATGAATTTTACACACACACACATTATGAGTACCACTCTTGCCGGCAGATATACATTCGCGTGGACGGAGATTTTGAAATTTTGTTTGTCCAACTTTCTCGTCGGGAAAAGCTTCTGTGAATTTTTTGTATAACTCATGAATATTAAATAATAATAATCGTTTTTGTTTATGAATTTTAATTCCGTTTTCTATCACCGATATACAATCTTTGATTCCAGGCATTACGCGACTGACATCATCCGACAAATAAAAAGCTTTAATGCGCTCGATTGTTTCATTTTTTAGAGTATTTCCTTTTTTAATTGTGGGCTGTGAAGCGAATCCCTTTTCTTCCCTGATTTTTTTTGCCAATTTAACCATTCGTTTGGAAACTTTAAATTCTCTCCTTATCATTTTTATCGACCAATCTGGAGGAAGCGTGGTCAAAACTTGAATTTTCTCAGCTCTACAATTTTTACTATTAAAAGCAGATTTAAAATTATTAAGCAGGAGATTTTTAGAATCAATGTCATTATTTAGTTTATTGTTATCATTATTTACTACACTAATCATAACACTCTTTAAAGCTTTTTGACATTCCGTTGCGTTTGATAGTCGCTTCACTTTGATCCGAGGTTCACCCATCTCTGATAACACTTTATTAACATTATCAATTTTTAATTTGTTGTCGACAGGATCACATCGGAAAGAAGGATCTTTTTTTTCATTATCTTCAATATCATAATTCGATGATCCAGGCGCATTGACATCAGAACAATTATTAACTGATAATTCACCAGAAATTTCAGGTTTTCGACCCAAATAAGTAGCCCTTACACACGATTTACACATATAATTTCCAATAAAATATTTGAATTCATCAGCACGATTGTTTGTAATCAAAACTAGATTTTTAATTATTTTTTTATGATTTGTTTTATTGAAAGGATTACAGCATTTATTCAAGCGACCCATGATAAACCGAAAACGTAATTATGGATACTGATACAATTTAAACACAAATTTGATACAAGCAAATTAAATTTAGATTAATAAAAAATGTTAAACACGACGATTAAACGAAAATTCTTGACTTTGGAATTTATTCACTGATGTGTTTATAAACTGATTTAACAAATGAACTAAAATGGCTTGTGATATTCTTTTGTTATCCACGTATATGTATAAAAATAACAAATAAAAATAACCGAACGCAATTTTTTTTTTTAATCTAACAATGGAATAACGTTGGGTAACTAGTAAAGTTTACATTTATTCATTGAAAATTGACAATATTATTTAAGACCATAAATAATTAATTTTATGTCATGTGTTTTAATAAAATTATTCATAAAATAACATTATTTTTATTAAAAAAATAAAGTATTTCTTCTTATTTACAATTACTGAGTAGATTAAAAGGTAAGTGAATGACGCGCGGCAGCGCGCCGTACCGACAGCGCTCACCGCCCGTCATAAATAAATTTTTTTTGTTCAATCTATTCGCGAGCACTCAAATTTTCTTGCGGATTCTGTTACTTTGATGTTTAATGCATAATACCAAAAAAAAAAAATTTTGTTTTTTGAGGGAGAAGTCATTAAAATTTTCATTTGTTAACTAAAAAGTTAATTAACAATATGAAAATTAATAAATAATTTGAACTTTTATATATCATATTAAAGTACAACTATTGAACTATGAACCCTGAAAGTTTCATTAAAATATCTTTAATAGCTTTTTATTTATTGATTTTTTAATTAAAAGTCATAAAAATTTTCATTAAACAAAAACATGTTGTTAAAATAAAAATTTTCAAAAACTGTTTTAGGAATTAATTATTCATAGTAAATACTTCATGAAAAAATATTCATACCTAAATTTAATGATCAAGTGGTAAAGGGGGGGTCCACTTCACGTGATCTTGCTCAAATATAATTTTTTATTCCAAGGACAGAACAATAATTTAAACATTTAGATCTAAATAATTTCGTTTTTCATTTTTAAAGTTTTTTGTACAGTTGTTAACTCGTGAAATTTTATAGATTTTTCTAATTCTTGTAGCTGCCCGGGAAAAAATCATCAGACCTGATCATGCATGATCATGCCTGAATATTTGCTAGCCATAAGTATGTGTAATCATGCTCGGTCAGGTATAATCATAACTATACCTCCTAATGTTCAAACCGGTACCCAAAACTTGAACAAGACGGCGTCTCATGTTCAAGTATTGGGTCCATGTTATTTTCATGGCAGCAGTAGGTGAACAGCGTGAATTTATTCTTGTGAAATAACAAATAATTTAATTCAATTATTTATTTTTAGAAAAGATATACGAAAATGATGTATGAGTGATTCATCAACAATTAGTGTAATCATTTTAAGTGATTTCTTCTGAAAACGTATCTATTTCATCAAAATAAATTTTGATTATTTTTTAAAAATAATTACTGCCAGAGAAAAAAGACTTGACATCAGAGATTAAAAGTGTTAAAAAAATTTTGAATGATAACGATGACATTTCGTCGCAAACAAAGTTAAAATTACTTGAATCCCACCCGGGAAAAAATCAAACAAAGTTAATCATTCATGATTAAGCTTGGTCATGCATTATATTGCATCAGGCCTAATGATTTTTTCCCGGGTGGGATTCAAGTAATTTTAACTTTGTTTGCAACGAAATGTCATCGTTATCATTCAAAATTTTTTTAACAATTTTAATCTCTGATATCAAGTCTTTTTTCTCTGGCCAGCAATTTTTTTTTTGATTAAAAAATAATCAAAATTTATTTTGATGAAATAGATACGTTTTCAGAAAAAATCACTTAAAATGATTACACTAATTGTTGATGAATCACTCATACATCATTTTCGTATATCTTGTCTAAAAATAAATAATTGAATTAAATTATTTGTTATTTCACTAGAATAAATTTCACGCTGTTCACCTACTGCTGCTATGAAAATAACATGGACCCAATACTTGAACATGTAACGTCGTCTTGTTTAAGTTTTGGGTACCGGTTTGAACATTAGGAGGTATAGTTATGATTATACCTGACCGAGGATGATTACGCATACTTATGGCTAGCAAATATTCAGGCATTATCATGCATGATCAGGTCTGATAATTTTTTCCCGGGCAGCTACAAGAATTGGAAAAATCTATAAAATTTCACGAGTTAACAACTTTACAAAAAACTTTAAAAATTAAACACGAAATTATTTAAATTTAAATGTTTATATTATTGTTCTGTCCTTGTAACTGTTGAAAATTGATACATCGAAAAATTAACTAAATAATTGTTACAAGAAATTAATAACTGTGCATTTTCAGAAATAAAATAAAATATTCAAAATTATAATTCTTTCTCTTTAAACTAAATATTTCCGCTCTGCGCTACTCGCAACATCGCCCGTGTACCTGCTTTTATGACCGTCTCGGGTTCGGGGCTATAAGAGTTGATCCTTTCCGTACACAGCGCGAGCCTTTCGCCCGCATACGCAGCTCTTCTACGCGAACATTTTGTCGCCAGATTTCGTTTCCTTTTTTTATACATAACTTTTTATTATAAATAATTTTACAGGACTTTCTCACGCTCTCAGGAAAATGGAAAACTCGAAAAACTTTCCAACCAGTTTTTTTAACCTTTTTTTTCAGCATACTGGCAGTTTGCACCAACTCGTTGCCGTTGTTACCAGTCAGTCATTCTCTGACCTCTCGCACCGAGCACATCGAGTGTTTCCGAACTTGTCAATTTTCCTGACCAGCTTCGCAGCAGTTAACAAATATCAGTTTACTCAATCCTTTCTTAAACACAGTGAAAGTAATAACCGTTCAGTTACAATTAATCCTAGTTTAGCGAGCAATTATTACCATCAAGAAACAAGTACGCGGTGTCCAGAGTACTCAGCAGCTCGTGATCATCTTTCATCTGCATCGGCTCACCCCGCACTGGTGTGATCGTGATATCCAGCCGCAGGCTACCAGCACTCCACCACCAAACTCAGGTCTAAGTACATTACAACCTGGGTTACTTTTGGTATGTTCACAGATTCAATTGCTATTCTCTCTCGCATGTTGTCAATACTCTGACGCTCTAACTGGGTCGCGCTATAATGGCTGACCTTTTGCCAGATCGTCACAAAGTCTCCCTGAGTCTGGTTCCGGTTCACTTGCGACCGGGGCACCGACTTGTGACTCGTCAGTAGTTATAGCGGACCACATCTACTCTGGAGAATCCTTTCGGGTATTCTCTCCTTACCGAGCGCACCATAATGGCTGACCTGCCCCCAGTCTTCGCCAAGGCCTCACCCCAGACTGGTCCCTGGTTCTCTACGACCAGGACACCGCCTTGGCGACCCGTCAGTCGTTGTGGTGGATAGGCTGGATGAGAAACGGAGCTCGAGATATTCTTGTGACCGTGCACCTGCCTACTTAACTAGCTTTAATCTAACAGCGCTCTGTGCGAGTATCTTGCAACGCCCATGCGTAGCTTGCGAGAACTCCAGTATCATCTTCTGACTCCTAAGCTGATCTGCAGCTATCTTTCTAACATCCGAGCAAGCCATTAACGACACATTATTCCCAACAGCTGCTGCTTAATCACTGCTAACGAGAAATTACGAGACTCGAACGAGTAAGTACGAGCTTGAGCGAGAACGCACGAGATTCAAAGGAGCTTGTAAGAGATTCAAAGGAGCTTGTACGAGACTACAAGCCATCGCTCTGCATCATCAGATCTGTCACTGTGCCTATCATCACGCTGAGTATTCATCAAGACCAGAATCACGCATACAGTCCACTTCGGAAAGCCTCAAATCTGAGTTCACTCCACATTCATTATAATCAAGAAACAATACAATTTATTAATAAATACGAATAAATTTATAAACCAATAACTTTTGGTTTTCGCCCGAACAGTAATAAAAAAATCATATTTATAATAAATAAATAAAAGTATTTATGATTTTCAATTCAGGTAATAGTTCATTTTTTGTGTTTTTTTTAGATTATAATAATCAATTCATTAGTAATAGAAAATGTAGTTTAAAAATTAAATGCAAATATTTCTCATTTATGAACGATCATATCAAGTATTCACAGTATTATTTTTGATATTATTCAATAATATGTTATAATTCTTTTGATATTCCAATAAAACGTTGAAAAGTTTTGGTGTGCCTATTGCCATATATTTTATCAGTTCAAATACTACTCGTCAGAGTTGATTATTCAACTACTACTCCTTTCATAGTCTATCTTAAAAACGTTGTCAAAATAAAAATATTCAGTTATCTACGTTACTTTGCGCTTCAATCAATTCAAAATTGTTTATATTTTCATAAAAATCATTCATTTGAACTAATAATTACAACTTTATATATTAAAAGTAGGGTCAAATACGTTTTACTTTGAAACCTGTTCAACTACTGGGTACTTTACCTTACGTTTTCGAATTATTATCATAAATAAAAATTAATACTCACCTCTTTAATAAAAGTAA
>NC_079978.1:13611652-13624152 GCF_029852145.1 Microplitis mediator | reverse complement strand
GAGGCTTATGTGGTCCGAAATAAATAAAAAAAAATATCCTCAAAGTTTCAGGGCTCTATCTCAATTTTAACCCGTGCCGCACAGCAATGTAAGTTTCCCATTTAAATAACACGGGGTTTGTGGCATTGAACGATTAAGTTTTTATTCCGGCTAAAGTAATTGTTCGAAAAATTTGAAACTCTGTAGACTTTATCCTTATATTACCAACTGGTCCTCAGAATTTTTACAGATTTTTAGCTACTATAATTTTGGGGGTACAGCATGATGAAAAAAAAGAAAAAAATTATTTTTTTTATTTTTAGCTAAAATTTTTTTCAAATAACATATCAAATCACTCTGCATCCTTATCAGAAGTTCTTACTTTTTTTCATTCTCGCACCCAAGTGGGTGAACGGCATATCTTTGTTGCACTAATACAGTAATCAGGAGCATTTTTTTTCAATTACAACAGTAAAAATTCCCTTAAAGTTTAAGCTCTTAATTCTAACGGGAAGAGTTACCGCAAAATTTTTTTTGTGATTTTTTCAAGAAATCTTTTTGTTTATGTTATTTGACAATGTGTCTTTTTCAAAAATACATAATGCATTCAATTGATATCTGAGATCGGTATATCAATGCCACTAATCATATTATGTCTCAGTTTAACAGTTGATAAATATTATCAATAAATTAAATTTCTTCCAATATTCGCTTAAATAAGTTGGTCACCTTTAAGTTTATTATTTGTTTTAAGCAATAAATAATAAACAAAAGGTTGATAGTTTTGTGCATTATAATATCGAAATAATTATTTGTTTACAATTTTCTAACTATAATAAATTATTAATAAAATAGATCTCTTTTATAAATAAATATAATAAACTTAACAAATCACAAAAACAAAATTTGCGACACGTGGTTCCGTTGGAATTAAGAGCTCAAACTTTAAGGGAATTTTTTTCTGCCGTAATTAAAACCGTTTGTGAGGTAATCGTAATAAATTTAAAGAATCCTTTTAAGGAACACTTTACTGCACACTAATGCAAAGTTTCTGAGTACTGTATTAGTGCAACAAAGATATACCGTTCACCCACTTATAGGTGCAAGAATGAAAAAAAGTAAGAACTTCTGATAAGGATGCAGAGTGATTTGATATGTTATTTGAAAAAAATTTTAGCTAAAAATAAAAAAAAATAATTTTTTTCTTTTTTTTCATCATGCTGTACCCCCAAAATTATAGTAGCTGAAAATCTGTAAAAATTCTGAGAAGTAGCTGCTAATATGAGGATAAAGTCTACAGAGTTTCAAATTTTTCGAACAATTACTTTAGCCGGAATAAAAACTTAATCGTTCAATGCCAAAAACCCCGTGTTATTTAAATGGGAAACTTTCATCGCTGTGCGGCACGGGTTAAAATTGAGATAGAGACCTGAAACTTTAAGGATATTTTTTTTTATTTATTTCGAACCACATAAGCCTCTGGGAGCATAAAAATTCGAAAATGTCCAAAATAAGGACCACCCTAGTATGTATGTATGTATGTATGTATGTATGTATGTATGTATGTATGTATGTATGTATGTATGTATGTATGTATGTATGTATGTATGTATGTATGTATGTATGTATGTATGTATGTATGTATGTATGTATGTATGTATGTATGTATGTATGTATGTATGTATGTATGTATGTATGTATGTATGTATGTATGTATGTATGTATGTATGTATGTATGTATGTATGTATGTATGTATGTATGTATGTATGTATGTATGTATGTATGTATGTATGTATGTATGTATGTATGTATGTATGTATGTATGTATGTATGTATGTATGTATGTATGTATGTATGTATGTATGTATGTATGTATGTATGTATGTATGTATGTATGTATGTATGTATGTATGTATGTATGTATGTATGTATGTATGTATGTATGTATGTATGTATGTATGTATGTATGTATGTATGTATGTATGTATGTATGTATGTATGTATGTATGTATGTATGTATGTATGTATGTATGTATGTATGTATGTATGTATGTATGTATGTATGTATGTATGTATGTATGTATGTATGTATGTATGTATGTATGTATGTATGTATGTATGTATGTATGTATGTATGTATGTATGTATGTATGTATGTATGTATGTATGTATGTATGTATGTATGTATGTATGTATGTATGTATGTATGTATGTATGTATGTATGTATGTATGTATGTATGTATGTATGTATGTATGTATGTATGTATGTATGTATGTATGTATGTATGTATGTATGTATGTATGTATGTATGTATGTATGTATGTATGTATGTATGTATGTATGTATGTATGTATGTATGTATGTATGTATGTATGTATGTATGTATGTATGTATGTATGTATGTATGTATGTATGTATGTATGTATGTATGTATGTATGTATGTATGTATGTATGTATGTATGTATGTATGTATGTATGTATGTATGTATGTATGTATGTATGTATGTATGTATGTATGTATGTATGTATGTATGTATGTATGTATGTATGTATGTATGTATGTATGTATGTATGTATGTATGTATGTATGTATGTATGTATGTATGTATGTATGTATGTATGTATGTATGTATGTATGTATGTATGTATGTATGTATGTATGTATGTATGTATGTATGTATGTATGTATGTATGTATGTATGTATGTATGTATGTATGTATGTATGTATGTATGTATGTATGTATGTATGTATGTATGTATGTATGTATGTATGTATGTATGTATGTATGTATGTATGTATGTATGTATGTATGTATGTATGTATGTATGTATGTATGTATGTATGTATGTATGTATGTATGTATGTATGTATGTATGTATGTATGTATGTATGTATGTATGTATGTATGTATGTATGTATGTATGTATGTATGTATGTATGTATGTATGTATGTATGTATGTATGTATGTATGTATGTATGTATGTATGTATGTATGTATGTATGTATGTATGTATGTATGTATGTATGTATGTATGTATGTATGTATGTATGTATGTATGTATGTATGTATGTATGTATGTATGTATGTATGTATGTATGTATGTATGTATGTATGTATGTATGTATGTATGTATGTATGTATGTATGTATGTATGTATGTATGTATGTATGTATGTATGTATGTATGTATGTATGTATGTATGTATGTATGTATGTATGTATGTATGTATGTATGTATGTATGTATGTATGTATGTATGTATGTATGTATGTATGTATGTATGTATGTATGTATGTATGTATGTATGTATGTATGTATGTATGTATGTATGTATGTATGTATGTATGTATGTATGTATGTATGTATGTATGTATGTATGTATGTATGTATGTATGTATGTATGTATGTATGTATGTATGTATGTATGTATGTATGTATGTATGTATGTATGTATGTATGTATGTATGTATGTATGTATGTATGTATGTATGTATGTATGTATGTATGTATGTATGTATGTATGTATGTATGTATGTATGTATGTATGTATGTATGTATGTATGTATGTATGTATGTATGTATGTATGTATGTATGTATGTATGTATGTATGTATGTATGTATGTATGTATGTATGTATGTATGTATGTATGTATGTATGTATGTATGTATGTATGTATGTATGTATGTATGTATGTATGTATGTATGTATGTATGTATGTATGTATGTATGTATGTATGTATGTATGTATGTATGTATGTATGTATGTATGTATGTATGTATGTATGTATGTATGTATGTATGTATGTATGTATGTATGTATGTATGTATGTATGTATGTATGTATGTATGTATGTATGTATGTATGTATGTATGTATGTATGTATGTATGTATGTATGTATGTATGTATGTATGTATGTATGTATGTATGTATGTATGTATGTATGTATGTATGTATGTATGTATGTATGTATGTATGTATGTATGTATGTATGTATGTATGTATGTATGTATGTATGTATGTATGTATGTATGTATGTATGTATGTATGTATGTATGTATGTATGTATGTATGTATGTATGTATGTATGTATGTATGTGTATGTATGTATGTATGTATGTATGTATGTATGTATGTATGTATGTATGTATGTATGTATGTATGTATGTATGTATGTATGTATGTATGTATGTATGTATGTATGTATGTATGTATGTATGTATGTATGTATGTATGTATGTATGTATGTATGTATGTATGTATGTATGTATGTATGTATGTATGTATGTATGTATGTATGTATGTATGTATGTATGTATGTATGTATGTATGTATGTATGTATGTATGTATGTATGTATGTATGTATGTATGTATGTATGTATGTATGTATGTATGTATGTATGTATGTATGTATGTATGTATGTATGTATGTATGTATGTATGTATGTATGTATGTATGTATGTATGTATGTATGTATGTATGTATGTATGTATGTATGTATGTATGTATGTATGTATGTATGTATGTATGTATGTATGTATGTATGTATGTATGTATGTATGTATGTATGTATGTATGTATGTATGTATGTATGTATGTATGTATGTATGTATGTATGTATGTATGTATGTATGTATGTATGTATGTATGTATGTATGTATGTATGTATGTATGTATGTATGTATGTATGTATGTATGTATGTATGTATGTATGTATGTATGTATGTATGTATGTATGTATGTATGTATGTATGTATGTATGTATGTATGTATGTATGTATGTATGTATGTATGTATGTATGTATGTATGTATGTATGTATGTATGTATGTATGTATGTATGTATGTATGTATGTATGTATGTATGTATGTATGTATGTATGTATGTATGTATGTATGTATGTATGTATGTATGTATGTATGTATGTATGTATGTATGTATGTATGTATGTATGTATGTATGTATGTATGTATGTATGTATGTATGTATGTATGTATGTATGTATGTATGTATGTATGTATGTATGTATGTATGTATGTATGTATGTATGTATGTATGTATGTATGTATGTATGTATGTATGTATGTATGTATGTATGTATGTATGTATGTATGTATGTATGTATGTATGTATGTATGTATGTATGTATGTATGTATGTATGTATGTATGTATGTATGTATGTATGTATGTATGTATGTATGTATGTATGTATGTATGTATGTATGTATGTATGTATGTATGTATGTATGTATGTATGTATGTATGTATGTATGTATGTATGTATGTATGTATGTATGTATGTATGTATGTATGTATGTATGTATGTATGTATGTATGTATGTATGTATGTATGTATGTATGTATGTATGTATGTATGTATGTATGTATGTATGTATGTATGTATGTATGTATGTATGTATGTATGTATGTATGTATGTATGTATGTATGTATGTATGTATGTATGTATGTATGTATGTATGTATGTATGTATGTATGTATGTATGTATGTATGTATGTATGTATGTATGTATGTATGTATGTATGTATGTATGTATGTATGTATGTATGTATGTATGTATGTATGTATGTATGTATGTATGTATGTATGTATGTATGTATGTATGTATGTATGTATGTATGTATGTATGTATGTATGTATGTATGTATGTATGTATGTATGTATGTATGTATGTATGTATGTATGTATGTATGTATGTATGTATGTATGTATGTATGTATGTATGTATGTATGTATGTATGTATGTATGTATGTATGTATGTATGTATGTATGTATGTATGTATGTATGTATGTATGTATGTATGTATGTATGTATGTATGTATGTATGTATGTATGTATGTATGTATGTATGTATGTATGTATGTATGTATGTATGTATGTATGTATGTATGTATGTATGTATGTATGTATGTATGTATGTATGTATGTATGTATGTATGTATGTATGTATGTATGTATGTATGTATGTATGTATGTATGTATGTATGTATGTATGTATGTATGTATGTATGTATGTATGTATGTATGTATGTATGTATGTATGTATGTATGTATGTATGTATGTATGTATGTATGTATGTATGTATGTATGTATGTATGTATGTATGTATGTATGTATGTATGTATGTATGTATGTATGTATGTATGTATGTATGTATGTATGTATGTATGTATGTATGTATGTATGTATGTATGTATGTATGTATGTATGTATGTATGTATGTATGTATGTATGTATGTATGTATGTATGTATGTATGTATGTATGTATGTATGTATGTATGTATGTATGTATGTATGTATGTATGTATGTATGTATGTATGTATGTATGTATGTATGTATGTATGTATGTATGTATGTATGTATGTATGTATGTATGTATGTATGTATGTATGTATGTATGTATGTATGTATGTATGTATGTATGTATGTATGTATGTATGTATGTATGTATGTATGTATGTATGTATGTATGTATGTATGTATGTATGTATGTATGTATGTATGTATGTATGTATGTATGTATGTATGTATGTATGTATGTATGTATGTATGTATGTATGTATGTATGTATGTATGTATGTATGTATGTATGTATGTATGTATGTATGTATGTATGTATGTATGTATGTATGTATGTATGTATGTATGTATGTATGTATGTATGTATGTATGTATGTATGTATGTATGTATGTATGTATGTATGTATGTATGTATGTATGTATGTATGTATGTATGTATGTATGTATGTATGTATGTATGTATGTATGTATGTATGTATGTATGTATGTATGTATGTATGTATGTATGTATGTATGTATGTATGTATGTATGTATGTATGTATGTATGTATGTATGTATGTATGTATGTATGTATGTATGTATGTATGTATGTATGTATGTATGTATGTATGTATGTATGTATGTATGTATGTATGTATGTATGTATGTATGTATGTATGTATGTATGTATGTATGTATGTATGTATGTATGTATGTATGTATGTATGTATGTATGTATGTATGTATGTATGTATGTATGTATGTATGTATGTATGTATGTATGTATGTATGTATGTATGTATGTATGTATGTATGTATGTATGTATGTATGTATGTATGTATGTATGTATGTATGTATGTATGTATGTATGTATGTATGTATGTATGTATGTATGTATGTATGTATGTATGTATGTATGTATGTATGTATGTATGTATGTATGTATGTATGTATGTATGTATGTATGTATGTATGTATGTATGTATGTATGTATGTATGTATGTATGTATGTATGTATGTATGTATGTATGTATGTATGTATGTATGTATGTATGTATGTATGTATGTATGTATGTATGTATGTATGTATGTATGTATGTATGTATGTATGTATGTATGTATGTATGTATGTATGTATGTATGTATGTATGTATGTATGTATGTATGTATGTATGTATGTATGTATGTATGTATGTATGTATGTATGTATGTATGTATGTATGTATGTATGTATGTATGTATGTATGTATGTATGTATGTATGTATGTATGTATGTATGTATGTATGTATGTATGTATGTATGTATGTATGTATGTATGTATGTATGTATGTATGTATGTATGTATGTATGTATGTATGTATGTATGTATGTATGTATGTATGTATGTATGTATGTATGTATGTATGTATGTATGTATGTATGTATGTATGTATGTATGTATGTATGTATGTATGTATGTATGTATGTATGTATGTATGTATGTATGTATGTATGTATGTATGTATGTATGTATGTATGTATGTATGTATGTATGTATGTATGTATGTATGTATGTATGTATGTATGTATGTATGTATGTATGTATGTATGTATGTATGTATGTATGTATGTATGTATGTATGTATGTATGTATGTATGTATGTATGTATGTATGTATGTATGTATGTATGTATGTATGTATGTATGTATGTATGTATGTATGTATGTATGTATGTATGTATGTATGTATGTATGTATGTATGTATGTATGTATGTATGTATGTATGTATGTATGTATGTATGTATGTATGTATGTATGTATGTATGTATGTATGTATGTATGTATGTATGTATGTATGTATGTATGTATGTATGTATGTATGTATGTATGTATGTATGTATGTATGTATGTATGTATGTATGTATGTATGTATGTATGTATGTATGTATGTATGTATGTATGTATGTATGTATGTATGTATGTATGTATGTATGTATGTATGTATGTATGTATGTATGTATGTATGTATGTATGTATGTATGTATGTATGTATGTATGTATGTATGTATGTATGTATGTATGTATGTATGTATGTATGTATGTATGTATGTATGTATGTATGTATGTATGTATGTATGTATGTATGTATGTATGTATGTATGTATGTATGTATGTATGTATGTATGTATGTATGTATGTATGTATGTATGTATGTATGTATGTATGTATGTATGTATGTATGTATGTATGTATGTATGTATGTATGTATGTATGTATGTATGTATGTATGTATGTATGTATGTATGTATGTATGTATGTATGTATGTATGTATGTATGTATGTATGTATGTATGTATGTATGTATGTATGTATGTATGTATGTATGTATGTATGTATGTATGTATGTATGTATGTATGTATGTATGTATGTATGTATGTATGTATGTATGTATGTATGTATGTATGTATGTATGTATGTATGTATGTATGTATGTATGTATGTATGTATGTATGTATGTATGTATGTATGTATGTATGTATGTATGTATGTATGTATGTATGTATGTATGTATGTATGTATGTATGTATGTATGTATGTATGTATGTATGTATGTATGTATGTATGTATGTATGTATGTATGTATGTATGTATGTATGTATGTATGTATGTATGTATGTATGTATGTATGTATGTATGTATGTATGTATGTATGTATGTATGTATGTATGTATGTATGTATGTATGTATGTATGTATGTATGTATGTATGTATGTATGTATGTATGTATGTATGTATGTATGTATGTATGTATGTATGTATGTATGTATGTATGTATGTATGTATGTATGTATGTATGTATGTATGTATGTATGTATGTATGTATGTATGTATGTATGTATGTATGTATGTATGTATGTATGTATGTATGTATGTATGTATGTATGTATGTATGTATGTATGTATGTATGTATGTATGTATGTATGTATGTATGTATGTATGTATGTATGTATGTATGTATGTATGTATGTATGTATGTATGTATGTATGTATGTATGTATGTATGTATGTATGTATGTATGTATGTATGTATGTATGTATGTATGTATGTATGTATGTATGTATGTATGTATGTATGTATGTATGTATGTATGTATGTATGTATGTATGTATGTATGTATGTATGTATGTATGTATGTATGTATGTATGTATGTATGTATGTATGTATGTATGTATGTATGTATGTATGTATGTATGTATGTATGTATGTATGTATGTATGTATGTATGTATGTATGTATGTATGTATGTATGTATGTATGTATGTATGTATGTATGTATGTATGTATGTATGTATGTATGTATGTATGTATGTATGTATGTATGTATGTATGTATGTATGTATGTATGTATGTATGTATGTATGTATGTATGTATGTATGTATGTATGTATGTATGTATGTATGTATGTATGTATGTATGTATGTATGTATGTATGTATGTATGTATGTATGTATGTATGTATGTATGTATGTATGTATGTATGTATGTATGTATGTATGTATGTATGTATGTATGTATGTATGTATGTATGTATGTATGTATGTATGTATGTATGTATGTATGTATGTATGTATGTATGTATGTATGTATGTATGTATGTATGTATGTATGTATGTATGTATGTATGTATGTATGTATGTATGTATGTATGTATGTATGTATGTATGTATTAGGGAGCTTCATTTGAAATGAACATTTTTTTTTTTTAGCGGACACAAGAAAATTTTGTTGCTTATGTTGAGAGAAAAATTCCCTGAAAACTTCAGCTATTAATTTTAATTTTAAATACTTTCTATCGAGCATCAAAGTTTTCCCATTTAAAAAGCATGTAAATCGAATAATTTTTTTTTTAAATTACTATAACTTAGCCCGATTTTAGGCTATCGTTTTGAAACCAGTTTTTATTTGTAGAGTAATTGTTGCTTTTTAAAAGTGTATGAAACGGTTTTGGTCTAACTCGATCCATGTCGATTGTATCAGCTCCGAAAGTCAATTTTTCACTTTTTTCATTTATTTTTGTTAATAGTGAAGAAACGGCTCATCTTACAAAAAATATGCATAGGACCAATCTTTTAGGAAATTTTGTCCTCTACAAAATTGCTCATAACACTTATATTGCTAAAGTGCACTGTTCATGAGATACATGCATTTTAACATTTTACAGTAAAAAAGATTAGTACTATAGTAAGCTTACAATTTTTTTTACTGTAAAATGTTAAAATGCATGTATCTCATGAACAGTGCACTTTAGCAATATAAATGTCATAAGCACTTTTGTAGAAGACAAAATTTCCTAAAAGATTGGTCCTATGCATATTTTTTTTAAGATGAGCCGTTTCTTCACTATTAACAAAAATAAATGAAAAAAGTGAAAAATTGACTTTCGGAGCTGATACAATCGACATGGATCAAGTTAGACCAAATCCGTTTCATACACTTTTAAAAAGCAACAATTACTCTACAAATAAAAACTGGTTTCAAAACGATAGCTTAAAATCGGGCTAAGTTATAGTAATTTTAAAAAAAAGTTATTCGATTTACATGCTTTTTAAATGGGAAAACTTTGATGCTCGATAGAAAGTATTTAAAATTAAAATTAATAGCTGAAATTTTCAGGGAATTTTTCTCTCAACATAAACAACAAAATTTTCTTGTGTCCTCTAAAAAAAAAAAAATGTTCGTTTCAAATGAAGCACCCTAGTATGTATGTATGTATGTATGTATGTATGTATGTATGTATGTATGTATGTATGTATGTATGTATGTATGTATGTATGTATGTATGTATGTATGTATGTATGTATGTATGTATGTATGTATGTATGTATGTATGTATGTATGTATGTATGTATGTATGTATGTATGTATGTATGTATGTATGTATGTATGTATGTATGTATGTATGTATGTATGTATGTATGTATGTATGTATGTATGTATGTATGTATGTATGTATGTATGTATGTATGTATGTATGTATGTATGTATGTATGTATGTATGTATGTATGTATGTATGTATGTATGTATGTATGTATGTATGTATGTATGTATGTATGTATGTATGTATGTATGTATGTATGTATGTATGTATGTATGTATGTATGTATGTATGTATGTATGTATGTATGTATGTATGTATGTATGTATGTATGTATGTATGTATGTATGTATGTATGTATGTATGTATGTATGTATGTATGTATGTATGTATGTATGTATGTATGTATGTATGTATGTATGTATGTATGTATGTATGTATGTATGTATGTATGTATGTATGTATGTATGTATGTATGTATGTATGTATGTATGTATGTATGTATGTATGTATGTATGTATGTATGTATGTATGTATGTATGTATGTATGTATGTATGTATGTATGTATGTATGTATGTATGTATGTATGTATGTATGTATGTATGTATGTATGTATGTATGTATGTATGTATGTATGTATGTATGTATGTATGTATGTATGTATGTATGTATGTATGTATGTATGTATGTATGTATGTATGTATGTATGTATGTATGTATGTATGTATGTATGTATGTATGTATGTATGTATGTATGTATGTATGTATGTATGTATGTATGTATGTATGTATGTATGTATGTATGTATGTATGTATGTATGTATGTATGTATGTATGTATGTATGTATGTATGTATGTATGTATGTATGTATGTATGTATGTATGTATGTATGTATGTATGTATGTATGTATGTATGTATGTATGTATGTATGTATGTATGTATGTATGTATGTATGTATGTATGTATGTATGTATGTATGTATGTATGTATGTATGTATGTATGTATGTATGTATGTATGTATGTATGTATGTATGTATGTATGTATGTATGTATGTATGTATGTATGTATGTATGTATGTATGTATGTATGTATGTATGTATGTATGTATGTATGTATGTATGTATGTATGTATGTATGTATGTATGTATGTATGTATGTATGTATGTATGTATGTATGTATGTATGTATGTATGTATGTATGTATGTATGTATGTATGTATGTATGTATGTATGTATGTATGTATGTATGTATGTATGTATGTATGTATGTATGTATGTATGTATGTATGTATGTATGTATGTATGTATGTATGTATGTATGTATGTATGTATGTAT
>NC_079978.1:12618955-12687954 GCF_029852145.1 Microplitis mediator | reverse complement strand
TCTCTGTACGACCAATACATCCGGAGTTATTGATTATCAAAGCCAAAATGGACTTTTTTGGTTTGATCAATGATAACTCGGCGCCAAATCGTCGTAGAGACTTTTTAAGGCCACCAAATTAAAGGGCATAAAATTTCCGAGAAAAGTCAGACAGTCGGATTATTCAAAAAAATTTATTGTCGCCCATAGAGGTATTGAAAAACCAGCAAAAATTTTGAAATTTTTTTTTTCGTTGGTTTTCTTATGATTACTCCGGAACCGTACATGATAAAAAATTTTGAGGTCCAGATCTGAAAACTAGAAACTTGAGGCTACAATTAACTTTTTTTAATTTTTTTATACGACCATTTTTCACCGAGTTACAGCATGTTGAAAATCACCTAAAAATTTCGGATTTTTATTCTATCCCTTAGTTTCTGTGACCAGTGTAAAAATTTTTTTTTTATTTTGCACATGTAAAATTTAAAAAACTTTTCCTATGAAATTTTTTAGATTTTTTTCTAAACTATTTGATTAAAAAATATTGAAAAAGTTTCAAAAATTCGTTGTCTGATAATTCAATAATCATCTACTTTCACGCTCATGATTATTAATGGTATTATTAATTCTTCAGGTGAACAAAAAAATCTTGAGCTTTTGAATGTTGATTGACACCAATGGAAACATTAGAGATTTTGGATCAAAAAATTTTACGAGTGATATTATTAAATACCAGAAGACTAATGCTACAAAAAAAAAGGAAATAAACATCGTTGAAAAATTCAGCTTAGACAGTTGCTCGAGTGATTGCAGAATCACCTTTAATCATTGGATCATTGAGCCGATCAACTAATTTGGATAATAATAAAACTAGTAACATTGAAAGTAATACCAATAATACCAATAATAATAATAATAATAATAATAATAATAATAATAATAATAATAATAATAATAATAATAATAATAATAATAATAATAATAATAATAATAATAATAATAATAATAATAATAATAATAATAATAATAATAATAATAATAATAATAATAATAATAATAATAATAATAATAATAATAATAATAATAATAATAATAATAATAATAATAATAATAATAATAATAATAATAATAATAATAATAATAATAATAATAATAATAATAATAATAATAATAATAATAATAATAATAATAATAATAATAATAATAATAATAATAATAATAATAATAATAATAATAATAATAATAATAATAATAATAATAATAATAATAATAATAATAATAATAATAATAATAATAATAATAATAATAATAATAATAATAATAATAATAATAATAATAATAATAATAATAATAATAATAATAATAATAATAATAATAATAATAATAATAATAATAATAATAATAATAATAATAATAATAATAATAATAATAATAATAATAATAATAATAATAATAATAATAATAATAATAATAATAATAATAATAATAATAATAATAATAATAATAATAATAATAATAATAATAATAATAATAATAATAATAATAATAATAATAATAATAATAATAATAATAATAATAATAATAATAATAATAATAATAATAATAATAATAATAATAATAATAATAATAATAATAATAATAATAATAATAATAATAATAATAATAATAATAATAATAATAATAATAATAATAATAATAATAATAATAATAATAATAATAATAATAATAATAATAATAATAATAATAATAATAATAATAATAATAATAATAATAATAATAATAATAATAATAATAATAATAATAATAATAATAATAATAATAATAATAATAATAATAATAATAATAATAATAATAATAATAATAATAATAATAATAATAATAATAATAATAATAATAATAATAATAATAATAATAATAATAATAATAATAATAATAATAATAATAATAATAATAATAATAATAATAATAATAATAATAATAATAATAATAATAATAATAATAATAATAATAATAATAATAATAATAATAATAATAATAATAATAATAATAATAATAATAATAATAATAATAATAATAATAATAATAATAATAATAATAATAATAATAATAATAATAATAATAATAATAATAATAATAATAATAATAATAATAATAATAATAATAATAATAATAATAATAATAATAATAATAATAATAATAATAATAATAATAATAATAATAATAATAATAATAATAATAATAATAATAATAATAATAATAATAATAATAATAATAATAATAATAATAATAATAATAATAATAATAATAATAATAATAATAATAATAATAATAATAATAATAATAATAATAATAATAATAATAATAATAATAATAATAATAATAATAATAATAATAATAATAATAATAATAATAATAATAATAATAATAATAATAATAATAATAATAATAATAATAATAATAATAATAATAATAATAATAATAATAATAATAATAATAATAATAATAATAATAATAATAATAATAATAATAATAATAATAATAATAATAATAATAATAATAATAATAATAATAATATAATAATAATAATAATAATAATAATAATAATAATAATAATAATAATAATAATAATAATAATAATAATAATAATAATAATAATAATAATAATAATAATAATAATAATAATAATAATAATAATAATAATAATAATAATAATAATAATAATAATAATAATAATAATAATAATAATAATAATAATAATAATAATAATAATAATAATAATAATAATAATAATAATAATAATAATAATAATAATAATAATAATAATAATAATAATAATAATAATAATAATAATAATAATAATAATAATAATAATAATAATAATAATAATAATAATAATAATAATAATAATAATAATAATAATAATAATAATAATAATAATAATAATAATAATAATAATAATAATAATAATAATAATAATAATAATAATAATAATAATAATAATAATAATAATAATAATAATAATAATAATAATAATAATAATAATAATAATAATAATAATAATAATAATAATAATAATAATAATAATAATAATAATAATAATAATAATAATAATAATAATAATAATAATAATAATAATAATAATAATAATAATAATAATAATAATAATAATAATAATAATAATAATAATAATAAACGCGATACAGTGGGATGCATACAGCGTACGATGCAACTTTGGCGAACACGGTTCCACATTTCATGTGGCAACGACAAACGTGTGACCGAAGTTGTACAGTACAAGCGAGGTGTCTTCCAGGGAGATTCCCTGAGCCCGCTGCTGTTTTGCATCTCACTGCTGCCGATATCTGTTGCGCTACGCCGTACCCGTGGATACTCAGTGGGCCCACCAACTGATCGGAAATATTCGATCACCCACTTACTCTACATGGATGATCTGAAGGTATATGCTCCTGATGAGGAACACCTTCAGACAGCCTTGAATATCGTAGGGGAGTATACACGGGATGTCGGCATGGCTTTTGGGTTGGACAAGTGCGCGGTCGTTAATCTGGTGAGGGGTAAGTGCTCTGATTTGCGCGAAGATATCGAGTTAGTAGATGGGAGCGTCATTGACCATCTTGACGCCGGAGAGTCGTACAAATATCTAGGGATTGACGGGAGTCCTATGCAGGATGTCTCGAAAATCAAAACGACTCTCTGCAGCGAGTATGGACGGAGACTCCGGAAAATCTGGTCATCAGAACTTTCCGGAAAAAACAAAGTCTCTGCAACAAACATGCTTGCTGTCCCAGTACTACTCTACTCTTTCGGTGTCCTAAAATGGACCCGAAAAGAGCTTAGAGATCTCGATATCAAGACACGCAAAGTCATGAACATCAATCGGAGCATGCACCCTAAGTCCTCAGTCACCAGATTATACCTTTCCCGGCACATCGGAGGGAGAGGTCTACAGAGCTTGGAGTGTCTACATGATCGTTTGGTTCTGGGTTTAACATACGAAGTTGTCAATTTCACTGCAGATGAGGACGACTTCCTTATGCAGATTGTTCATAGTCATGAGAATCTGCAGAAGGGAGCGTTCTTATATAAGGCAGCAAAGTACGCGGCAAAATCCCTTGGTCTCGGAAGAGTAAACCCTCTTATTGAACTCCCTAAGGAGGAATTTAAGAGTGTCGTCAGGAATGCTGAGCAGCAAAAACTGCTCAGTACACACATGGACAAGTCCATGCACAGCGTGTTCTTCAAACACGTGCGTGACCATGGCTTGTCCACCCAGCTGACGTTTTCCTTCCTTAAGTCAGCTGGCCTGATGTCCGAGACCGAAGGATATATTTTTGCCTGCCAAGATGGTGTAATCAATACCCTCGAATACCGTGCGAAAGTACTCCAGATGCAGCTACCCGACACATCGTGTAGGGTGTGTAAGCAACATCCTGAGACGCTTATGCATCTCTTGTCAGCATGTCCTGTGCTGGCAAGAGGTGCATACATCCAGCGTCACAATGCTGCTCTGCGAGTACTTTATTACCACCTTAGACATACGCACGGTATCGATAAAACACCAGTGCTGCCTTATCTGCCAGGAGATATTCCGCAAGTTGTTGAGAATGACCGTTGCCGCATTTATTGGAACGTGCCATTCGCAACAACGCGGAAAATCGACCATAATAAACCTGATATTGTGCTCTTCGATAAAACCGCTCGTGACATTTATGTCATTGAGTTTTCAGCTCCTGCTGAGTATAACATTACGGTTAAAGAAGAGCACAAACACGAGATATATCAGGATCTCCTGTTCGAAATTGGCAAACTTTACCCAGGTTACCGTGTCAAACTTGTCGTCCTCATTGTTGGCGTCCTAGGAGGGATGAAACAGTCGTTTGTGTCTGCACTAGCTAGAATACCAACTTGTTCAGCGCAAGTTGAGTTTCTGGCATCGCGGATGCAAAAGGCTGTTATTCTCGGGTCCCTCCGTCTCCTAAGGCAACGAAACTTGGCCTGCTGCGCATGCTGATCATCTTGTTGATGATGCATCGCGGCAGTAACGATTTGGCGCTCAGCTGAGGCCCTCGGTAGAGTCGGACTACCGGGGATAACCCCCTGAGCATTTAACTAAAAAGAAATAATAATAATAATAATAATAATAATAATAATAATAATAATAATAATAATAATAATAATAATAATAATAATAATAATAATAATGCCCACGGTGCATGTTGTGCGGCCAGCGGAGATTTTGATTACTCCGTGGCGCACCGTGGGCTAGATAGGTCAGCCCTCCATCTACTGACCTACTAAGCGCACAACAACCTTCGCATTGGGTTAACTCCCCAATGTGAAGTAAACTGAGTTCAAGACAATCCTGAACACAGAAGTGCTCCCCACAACCGGCCCTTCTCGGATGAGGGCTACCCACTAGCTGGGCGGAGCACCGAGATTCCGAACGATGACGACCTTGGCGAACAACGGACCGCATTTAGGTGGACGGAGGAATTACGAGCCGATCTCCTGATGTGCTATAATAACAGTGAACCGGAGCGGAGAGGCTATATGGCTAGGATGCATGCTCTCTGGAGCGATATGCACCCTAATCATAGCCATTTTTCACAACAACATCTGCGTGATTATGCCTCTCATCTCCGGCGAACACGAAGATCACTGTTAAATAACAGACGGCTATCTCACCGTCTGTCTTTTCCAGCACAGCTACATCAGGAGAGACGCCGTTCTTCCGAAGACGCCAACAATGATTTTGAAAGACGACAAGTATGTGTCTCTAAAAAGACACACTACCCCAAAGACCAACTTGACACGGAAAACCACGAACTATCGCTTCGGATTCAGGAAGATTCTACTCTACTCACCATCAATCAAGCTGTCTATGATGCTGCTTCCTCACTCTTACCTCCGGCAAGAAATAATACTTCTTCTCCGGAGGCTAAGATGAAAGGTCGCATTGGACAGCTTTCACTGAAGATTGATGATCTCCGGAAACATGTCTCCCGCATTCAGTGTGTTATTGAGTACGTAAATGCTCGTAAAGCGTTTACGCCTAAAGTCCGCCGTATTGCGGCTGGACTACGATATCAACATCACACACTGAATAAGGAGAATCTTCTTAACATCAAAGAAGGTTCTCTCAACAGGTTGCGGGCTCTGGTGACTGCTAAAAAGTCACTAGAGAAAAAGCTGAAGCGGCTTACCGATAACTCTTTGTTTCGGTTAAGTCCTTCACGCTTTCTGACACCTAAGACATCTGTTTCTGGCGATCCCCCATCTATCGAGCGAGTAGAAGCTTTCTGGTCCGAGTTGTACGGTGATCAACCAGACGTGAATCGTGACACTCCAGCTCTCAACGACTTCGAGGCATTTTGTCGCCGCCACCGAAACGACAATGCTGATGAAGAGAGCCCTGAAGTCAGCGTGGAAGAAGTTCGTTCGGCTCTGAATAATGGTAAGAACTGGGCTGCTCCGGGTCCGGATGGCATTAACTTGTTTTGGTGGAAGAAACTTACTTCTACCCACAGCCATCTGGCCCGGATATTTACAGCGTTTATCAGAAGCAACGAACCTATTCCGTGCTGGCTTGTAGAAGGGCGAACCGTGCTCATCCCTAAGAAAGGTGACTTGTCCGACCCGAAGAACTACAGGCCTATTACCTGTTTGAATGCAGTTTATAAGATTTTCACAAAAATCTTGAATAATCGCATTCTACAGGAGATAGATCCTGTATGGCAGCAGATATACGAACAACGTGGCAGTAAAAGAGGCTTGTCAGGTTGCAAAGAGAATCTGTTAGTAGATCGTTGTGTCATTCAAGACGCAGTCTACTATCAGCGCAACCTGTCAATGGCCTGGATTGACTACCGTAAGGCATTCGACTCAACATCTCACGAGCTCATTCTCTTTTTGCTCAAATGCCTTGGGGTCAATCGCGATACAGTGGGATGCATACAGCGTACGATGCAACTTTGGCGAACACGGTTCCACATTTCATGTGGCAACGACAAACGTGTGACCGAAGTTGTACAGTACAAGCGAGGTGTCTTCCAGGGAGATTCCCTGAGCCCGCTGCTGTTTTGCATCTCACTGCTGCCGATATCTGTTGCGCTACGCCGTACTCGTGGATACTCAGTGGGCCCACCAACTGATCGGAAATATTCGATCACCCACTTACTCTACATGGATGATCTGAAGGTATATGCTCCTGATGAGGAACACCTTCAGACAGCCTTAAACATCGTAGGAGAGTATACACGGGATGTCGGCATGGCTTTTGGGTTGGACAAGTGCGTGGTCGTTAATCTGGTGAGGGGTAAGTGCTCTGATTTGCGCGAAGATATCGAGTTAGTAGATGGGAGCGTCATTGACCATCTTGACGCCGGAGAGTCGTACAAATATCTAGGGATTGACGGGAGTCCTATGCAGGATGTCTCGAAAATCAAAACGACTCTCTGCAGCGAGTATGGGCGGAGACTCCGGAAAATCTGGTCATCGGAACTTTCCGGGAAAAACAAAGTCTCTGCAACTAACATGCTTGCTGTCCCAGTACTACTCTACTCTTTCGGTGTCCTTAAATGGACCCGAAAAAAGCTCAGAGATCTCGATATCAAGACACGCAAAGTCATGAATATCAATCGGAGCATGCACCCTAAATCCTCAGTCACCAGATTATACCTTTCCCGGCACATCGGAGGGAGAGGTCTACAGAGCTTGGAGTGTCTACACGATCGTTTGGTTTTGGGTTTAACATACGAAGTTGTCAATTTCACTGCAGATGAGGACGACTTCCTTATGCAGATTGTTCATAGTCATGAGAATCTGCAGAAGGGAGCGTTCTTATATAAGGCAGCAAAGTACGCGGCAAAATCCCTAGGTCTCGGAAGAGTAAACCCTCTTATTGAACTCCCTAAGGAGGAATTTAAGAGTGTCGTCAGGAATGCTGAGCAGCAAAAACTGCTCAGTACACACATGGACAAGTCCATGCACAGCGTGTTCTTTAAACACGTGCGTGAACATGGCTTGTCCACCCAGCTGACGTTTTCCTTCCTTAAGTCAGCTGGCCTGATGTCCGAGACCGAAGGATATATTTTTGCCTGCCAAGATGGTGTAATCAATACCCTCGAATACCGTGCGAAAGTACTCCAGATGCAGCTACCCGACACATCGTGTAGGGTGTGTAAGCAACATCCTGAGACGCTTATGCATCTCTTGTCAGCATGTCCTGTGCTGGCAAGAAGTGCATACATCCAGCGTCATAATGCTGCTCTGCGAGTACTTTACTACCACCTTAGACATACGCACGGTATCGATAAAACACCAGTGCTGCCTTATCTGCCAGGAGATATTCCGCAAGTTGTTGAGAATGACCGTTGCCGCATTTATTGGAACGTGCCATTCGCAACAACGCGGAAAATAGATCACAACAAACCTGATATTGTGCTCTTCGATAAAACCACTCGTGACATTTATGTCATTGAGTTCTCAGCACCTGCTGAGTATAATATAACGGTTAAAGAAGAGCACAAACGCGAGATATATCAGGATCTCCTGTTTGAAATTGGCAAACTTTACCCCGGCTACCGTGTCAAACTTGTCGTCCTCATTGTTGGCGTCCTTGGAGGGATGAAACAGTCGTTTGTGTCTGCTCTAGCTAGAATACCAACTTGTTCAGCGCAAGTTGAGTTTCTGGCATCGCGGATGCAAAAGGCTGTTATTCTCGGGTCCCTCCGTCTCCTAAGGCAACGAAACTTGGCCTGCTGCGCATGCTGATCATCTTGTTGATGAAGCATCGCAGCAGTAACGATTTGGCGCTCAGCTGAGGCCCTCGGTAGAGTCGGACTACCGGGGATAACCCCCTGAGCATTTACTTAAATAATAATAATAATAATAATAACTATAATAATAATAATAATAATAACAATAATAATTATAATAATAATAATTATAATAATAATAATAACTATAATAATAAGCATAATAATAATAATAATTATAATAATAATAATAACCATAATAATAATCGTAATAATAACAATAGTCAAAATAATAATAGTATTTGGGCATGGTTTAAAATAATTTATACTCTTGGATATATTTATTAAGCATAATATTTATTGAATATTTAGTTGTTTACATGATTACATATATAATTTTTATAGAATATTACGATTACATGATTGATTCTAATGTATTGAAATATTTCCACCAATAAAGCCGTTATTTCTACGTTGTCTTTTAATATTCATAAAAGCGTTATAATAATCTTCTACAATTTCATCATTTTTTCGGAACTGCTCGTCAAAGATTGATAAAAATTCAGAGAGTGTAGAATGAGTAGACATATTATGCAAATACATGATACAATATTGGCCGCAAACTTGAGAATTTTCCTGTTGGAGTCGTTGATTGTTATAAGTGAACTGGGTACAGTTTCTTCTGAGCCATCTAATGTGTTCTGGAATGATTGGAGGTAATCCATAGCTATCGAAGTACCATCCCTGGCCGTGTCGATTAATGTAAACGGCAACCCAGTGTTGCCCTGGTTGTTTGTAGCCATCTGTATTAATAACTAGAGCGATCGGCTTCGTCAATACTTTTGGAATCTTGTCCGCGGGGTATACACCTACTGTATGGTCCGGAATGTACTGAAGAGCCTTGAATATCTGTACAGTGTTTATTACATAGAAAACAATTTTGCTGATCATGCGTACTGTCTGTTGTGCATTCTTGAAAAATGTTTTGATCAATAGGTATTTCAATTAAATAGGACCCTCGTTCACCGGCTTTATCACTGTTTATTTTGCCGAGTAACGACTTTTTCAGAATGTAGGCACGTGATAAGGCACACTGGTTATTTCTTAACGTACCCGCTGATACGCGAGTGCTATGCAACATTCATACAAGATCGGCCTGTGGTTGGCTCTCAAAGGATATAGCGCTTTGAATGCTGTCGATATCTATTACAACACGACACAGGAGAGTCTCTAAAAACTTTTTAGATACGGCACCTTTAGTGTACACATTTAAAGCGTTTCTGGTAAACGCTCGTAAATTACTGTATACGTATCTTACAACAGATTCACCATCATACCAATGCACACCGCTTTTTTTTGTGATTCAATTATTTTCTTTTTGCCGTTTTATATTCAATAGTGAAAAATCAAATTCTGAAGACAGTATCCAGTGTCCAATGACGCTTGCTTCCAAACTTAAACAAGCGATCTCTTTAGGTAAAAATTCACAATTATTGTTGAAAAAGCCGTTAATGTCCACTACAACATTCATCATGTTTCTAGACACAACTGCTCAGAAGTAAATTTACTTGGGTCCTAACTTAAAAATTTTCACAGCCGGCCTTTATACTCTTTTTTACTGCTAATTCAGCATTTTAACCGGTAAAATCAACAGATATATGCCTGGAAGCATCTATTTCTATAACACTATCATACTCAGCATATACTATACAGCTGATCGTTGCTTCTAAAGCTTCAGCAAAGCGCGCTTCTATTCTAACGCTACCATGACGTATCAAATTCCAGTGTGAATTACTGTTTGCGGACAAATCGGCTGTCAAATCAAAAGCGAATAAACAATGCCCTTTTGGGTAATCGAAGCGATCTATCGTATTACCATCATTTAGGAAATGCACGCCTGTTCCAGAAAAAACAGTGTGGTAAGCATCTATATATTGACCACCGGCTTAAAAATCTGGTTGTAATGGTTTTGTAGGTATTTGGCGCCCATCGACATAAAGTGATAAATAGTTAATATTGAAATGTTGAAAATTAAAAGGATTCAAACTTTTATCACCGTTAAAGGCTTTGTTATTTACGAATCCGAGAATTACTCTTTTAGGTATTTGACTTAATATCACATTATCAATTGTTTCACCATGAACGCCTGTATGAATTGAAACGGCTTTTACCTCTACACGCGTTATAGGATATTTTGCTGTTGTTTTAGTTAGAGCTCTTGCGTTTGCAAGTAAAAAACTCGGCGAAATTTTAGCTCGTCTCACAACTAAGCTAGCTTCTTGAATATGAAGAGTACAGTTTTGACTATCAGCACCACCCATAAGACAGAACGAATCACGAGATCTTGTTAGACGTAAGCGCATCTCCACACCGTTTATAAGAAACCTTTCCTGGTTATGGACATCGCAATGTAAATGGCCAATAAAACCTAAAGTTTTACCACAAGTCAAGAAAGAACGGCGATTTTTAAGCCCAGCGTTGGCATCGGCTATATCATCGAATTCACCAGGTGTATCTTCAGACCAGCCCACGGTCGATAAGTGTGATTCTTTAGCATCATAACCGTAGTTTAATAACGTCTCTATGTACGCTCTGTACGCATATAAATTATTAGGCGTTGACACGGGCTTTTGATTGAATAATACATCGACTTGATTGAACATGGAGTGCAATAAATTATTTACAGGACCTACTTTTGGTGTCGCTGTTGATGCTGTTGCTGCTGCTGCTGTTGTTGGTGCATTTTGTTTTATAGCTACACGAACACTGAGCATTGTATGAGCAAGATCGATTTATTCATCACCTTGCCCTTGAACAACAAACTCATTTGGTGAATTATCTGTTAATGATGAAATTGGTTTGTAATAAACCCACTGAGAACTTTCAATCGCTGTCTGTGTAGGCGGTAATGAAAACAACTCCAACTCGGATTTTGCGCATTCACATGAATGTATATGTAAAAAAGCCATTATAAACAGTTATTGAAATATATCATACACACTACGATGTTTTGTTTTAATATTCTTGACGTGTTTTTCCGTTTTTTCTTCTGTCCCGCCATCTTCTTCAGGGTTGCTTTCTTGTGAGATTTTTTCTTCTTATTATTTTTTAACTGCGGTTTAGAACCTTTTTTACTACGTTTCTTTTTCACTACACGACCTCTTTTAACTGGTAACAAGTCTATACTGCCGCTATTTAGCAACTGGTTCGGCATATACCCCGATCTTGTCATAAGACTATCAAGTTTTTGCTGAGCTTTGCGTTTTAAGTTATTACCCGATTCACGGACACGTGTTTGAAAAGATTCTTTTATAGGTACGTCATGATTTAAAATATCGTAAGCTATGTTCACACCCGACCGCGCAGCCTCTTTCCCCACAGCTTTGGCACCACTTTTTATAAACGGTAGTACTTTCCTGAGCAGCCCACCAAGAAAACTACCAATACCATGACCTCTTTGATAAGGTGTGCCTATATAAAACTGATGAATACTATCGTAGTCACGGCTACCACACCCGTATTGCATCAGCTCGTAATGCGTCATTATTTTAGGTTAACTAACTCTTCGGAAGTGTAACGTTACTGACGATGTCCCGCTTTCAAATGGTATAGGTTTACCAAATTCGTTTCTTAGATCAATTTCAATCGTTGTAAATTGTGTGCGCGAAACGGGTATATAGCGGGGTGGTGAGAAATTGCTTATTTTTACGCTGCCGTAATTGTAGTGGTCAATATCAAGAGGTACTGGTCTTAGCAGCGGTGTCTGAATGTCACCGGTTATATAATTTTCACAAATATCCGAATATACGTAAATAGTACCTGGTAATGCAGCACTCAGAGTAGCAGGTTTGGTGGCTCTGTATGGTTTATTTTTTTCTACTATTTTTGGCGACGAGTCTTGTGGATTGAACCCTAAAATAACCTGCAGCCGCTCACTAATTTCTAGACCGTGTACTACATCCTCACCTGTACATACTTTATAAGCCGTAATATATCCACTTGAATCGTATTCGAATTTGATATGTTCAGAGAACTCTTTTTGTTTATGAATAGCCTCTAATAGTGCTTCAATAGATTTATACACGCCATAAGGTACATTACCTAAAATTACTTTGGATTCCCAATCTTCGGGAAGTCTTTACTCTGTATGACTTATATAATTAATTATACCTAAATAACTGTCTTCATTATCCTGTGTAATATGAAGAAAAGTCATAGGTGTTTGCATTTCTGTTAAACCAACTTCCCATTCACCAGGTAGTGTTATAGTATGTGATAACCTTGTAACAAATCTTGTAGTTGTGTTTTCAGGAAAATATAGCATACTACTGTTACTAGGTAGAACAACGTAAAAATTATCACGCACATTCGCCATTTTTACTGGACACGGGATAATTCTTCAGTATAAAAAATACCGTCTATCGCCTCGTTATTTAAATCTTTTAATAAATACACTATAGGTTGCCTGGATGCAGAGACAGACGCAATCTTAAAAATTTCTTTTGACCAACCGCTTTCATATCCTTTCACGAATGGTGCTTTCGCTTTACTGATGCGTACCAATTCACCAGCATTATATTTAGGTTGTCGTACAGCTCTTTTAACATACCGTTTTTGTAAATTATGAAATGCCTCCTCAGCATTTTCTTTGTTAACCTCGTATGGAGCCATTTTTATGCCACTATGTATCGCATGATTGTAGCTGTGAACAATTTTTTGTAGAACTTCAACGTATCTCTTTGAACGTGCGTGTGTGAAATACCGCCATAGTCTCTCTTGAAGAGTTCTGTTGGAACGCTCAACAACAGCCGCTTTAACATCAGGGTTTCTAACTGTTCTAAATATTATACTCTGTTTCTTTAAAAGTTCTTGGAATAATCTACCCAAAAATTCTTTACCCCTGTCTGTCTGTAATAATCGTGGTTTACGTGAACCTGCCCGTTTCAAAATTTTTTTAAAACCTTGTACAGCACAAATATTTGATTTATTAATTACCGGTTCTACCCAAACGAACTTACTCAGTACATCAATAACAACCAATAAATAACCAACATTATTATTGTATGATGAAATATTGCGAACGTCAATTAAATCGGCCTCCCACACATCGTCGATTCTTGACACATTATAACATCTTCTTTCAAACCTGTGTCTGTTCATGCGGTGTGTATTGTAAGTTTCTTGTTTTTCCAACCATTTTTGAACACTCCTTTTTTTAAATAATTCCGATGTATGATCCGATTCAATACTCTTTTTTAAAGAATTAACACTACCAATAAAACCAGCAAAATGGGCGGGGTTATAGTAAGTTTTTTCTAATTTTTTAAATATTTGAACTTCACCCATTTTATTTTCTTGCATTGTGAAACACCTTTGCCGTGTTGATTATCCGAGTCTGGTGCGTATTCAGAAGACGTGTCTAAACGTAACTGAGTTTTATTTAATATTGTGTTGTTGATATTATCTTCAATGCTGGAGCTACTTTCTTCCGTAATTTTATTATTAGAGGACTGTCGTAATGAATTCCTTGGGGTTAATGCAGATATATCACGGGAGTGGAATAAATTATGATTTCCTATGTATTCACGAGGTACATGTGTTGTACGAAGAATCCTGGAAAACTGACGTTGACCAATAGCGTGGGTATTTTTCCTGTGTCGCATAGCGTGATTTATAAGATCAATAATATTTGACCCTATTATTGGCTCATTATTGATAGTTACTAAACCATTAGAATCCCATGATATAATATCATCAGGTAGCTTTTGTAACTTCTTTAGCAATAATTTTGCTTTATTTTGAAATATAGACGGCACACTTTCAATAATTGTACTATTAATAGCTGAAAAATCCTTATCACCGGTTTTTTCAATAAGGGGTCTTTTACTATGATGATATAAACTATTTTCACTGATCGGTTCAAATTTGTCAGCGTCTATTAGTCTTAAATACTTTTCTAACACTTGTGAATAAGCAGACCATTTTGCGCGATCGTCTAGATATGTATCAGAGTATAGTATCCGATACATTTTACTATCCAGCCTCGATAGAGTTGTTCCTGTAGTTTGTATACTTTGCTTTTTCGGTGTAGACACATCCGCTAAATTTTCACTCGCACTTGTTACAGTATCGGCGGTAATAACTGTTTTTTCAGGAACCAGTACCATTTTACGTGCATACTCCATTTTAATTAGATATAAGATTGGATAATAAGGTGCCTAGTATAGGTGCTAAAAAAAGTGGTAAAAAACCACCTTTTTGAACAATTATTTTCTTTTTCTGTTGTAGGTTACTGTTAGGTGAAGCTAATTTTCTCAAAACATGTGCGTGACGTTTTAATTTTTGTTTTTCTTGTTGTTTCAAATCAACAGTACCTTGTAAGATGTTTAAAGCACACTCACAAATACACCTTATTAACGCTGTATCGGCTTTACGTGAAACCGCTTGTCTCTGTTCTTTAGGCATAGAGCATATAGCCTGTAATACAACTAATTTTTTTTTCCCGAGAGGTAACTTCTTTGCCATTACGATTCGACTATTGTTTGTAATATTACGGTGTATATTGCTTTAGCCACTTGAATACGGTACGGCTCCAGGTCTAAACTCATCACCGTAACGTGGCCGATATGTGTTTTGCTCTACGGGCGACACTGTACTGAGATCCACGTCTTTTGGCACATTACCACAAGGCACGTTGCGAATAAAACGACAATTTGATTGCCAGCGCCTATGATCGCTCACGGGGTTGTCGGTTTGAAGCCAATGACATATTACTATACCACACTCAAAACATTTAACACTATCACCTTCTCCCGTATAATAGAAACCGGCATTTGCTAGTTTTTCTGGAGATACCGTTGGCTCGGGCCATTGCGAATAACTTTGTATTCTTAACGCTTCTGAACGATAACCAATGCTGTTATACAGAGTAGTTAAAGCCATTATACAAATTATTACTTATTTAGTTTTTTTTAGGAACATATACAATCTGATATTTATCGTCAGGAAAAATACACGTTCGGAAACGAAAATTTTCAGGTGTTGCCTGTTTCAAATCAAATAGAAGATAGCCGTGTGGTTTAACTGTAGCATCATAATATATTTCTTGCAAAAAAAGAGGATTTTCTGGACACACTTGTCGTGCTAAATGTTGTATTTGTGACCGATCTCTAGGATTTTTAGAAATCACTAAATAGTTTGAATTTAATGAAATATCTCTCTGACCACGGCCTTGATGGAATATATTTTGCGTAATAAATATTACACTAATATTCTTATGATGACTACCTTTCGTAAAAAGATCTACAACAGTATTATTTCCGGCTTCACGCATCAGATCATCAATAATAATTAATTTAGCATTATTATCAGAACTATAATCGTTATTATTAGGTAAACCTTCACGAAATTCAATTTTTTCAAAGTTAGGATATTCTTTATATGTTGGTTGCCACTCAGCATAGTAAAATATTATTCTTGAAAATTTAGTATCACTCATTTGTTGTAAGTATTGCATAAATTTTTTTACGAAAACTGTTTTGCCACAACCGGTTGGACCGCAAATAATTGAAGTCCATGGATGTTTCCAGCACGGGTCCATTACACAGATTATGGCAGGGTTGTTGTGGTAGTGATATTTAAAATTTATATGAAGGGTTTTGAGCGCTCTTCGATAATCCAATTACGTAAACTTACAGCTTGATTTAAAGAACAGTTCCAATGTTTAGCTGTACAACACTGCTTTAGAGAATGATGTAGAGAACACTGTGTTTTAGTATTTTTCTTTAAAAAATTAAAGTTTGGACATTCAGCAGCATCCTCTTCTAAATTTATAATTTCTCTTTTTAATATCTGCTCGAGATATTTTGTTTTGATTTGTCCACGTACATAAATAAACCGCGCTTTTTCAGAGTAACCGGTTAAAATAGACGCGATTTTCGAAAAAATAACGGAGCCTTTACACCATTTTATGCCGTGTACATTACGCGTGATAAAATCATTTTTCTGTTTAGCCTCTATTGTTAGTTTATTATACGGAAAAGGTGGTTTTATTACCCAGTGATCCTGTATAACTGTGTCGATACTAACCACGCTAATTTCCTTTACGCAAAAGTTGTCATAATTATCAAATAGTCCTTGAACATCAATAACAATATCCATTACTTTATAAAGTTATTATACTTTTAACTATTGTCTTTATAAATACTGAATAACGAGTAATCATGAAACACAACTGAGTAAAATATTTTTTGATCTAAAAACTTATATAGGTTGAACCATAATTACCAATACAAAGTAAATTATAAAAGTATTTTACTGCTGATGCCACACATTTATTTATTCATAAAGTATACAAAAACTTCAACACATTTTTATTGAAACGGTGGGTTGCCGTTCAAAACTGTACGAGATGGTGGAACAGCCTTTTCGTGGGTTACCCTAGTTAACTCAGACCCATGAGACTCTTATTTTATATTCTTTTTAGGAATATACCTGAACTGGCCTTACAAATCTAAACTAACACTAGTACTTAGCCTAGATCGTAGTTCGGTGAGATGGTGATGTCCCTGATGACCTTGGACTGACTGGACCTGATGAATATGTGATTATAACACCTTAACACTAAAGGTGGGCAGGATAGCAGGTGAATTCACTCAAACACTGGTATCAATCGTTAATTAAGATTTTATTAAGGGAAAAGCTTAATTAACGCCACTTCATACACACTTATCGGTATATTTAATTAATAACCGTAATTAATAACGGGAGTTTACGCAATTTAACTAAGTGTAAATTGGATCAATCTGAGATAAAGTTAAACTAAATGTTAACTTTATGACTGATTAACTAAATGTAATACAGTACTGCTGGATTGACTGATAAGAACACGCTAGAATATTACAAGGATTCTAGGTGTCCAAACCTTTAAAACTCATTTTGATTGATTGCGCTCCGTTTATATAGTCGTGCCGACGCACTGTCCCACGTGACATTATCTGGGGTCACATGATGGCGGAGGCGCACGAGGCACCTTCGTAACATTATATACGTTTATTTATAAAATATACAAAACTAATACATTTTCATATACATATACATACATAATACTTAATATAGAAATAATATATCGAATTTCAAGCAGACTATATATATTTATAATTATTTTATCATATTGCTTATAACGTTAAATAACCGAATGGTAAAGACCGATGTTCATTAGTAAGCCTACGCTTTTTATATTGCAGCTTTGTTGTCTTTGATTCTTTACGCGTTACTACATCATAAAAAAGCGTACGTCTTATAGTGTCAAACTTAACTATAATAGGTTCAGTATTATCACCTAATATAAAAGACCTGATTGTATTATAATTGATTTTTTGACTGTTTTCAAAATTTAACGTTATCCCTTTAACTTTGAACACCTCGCTAGTACTGTCATCTGTTTTACGGACAATGGAGGCATAAAATTTAGGACCGCCTGTTACGAATGATGATATATAACTACCAGATCCATAAGATTCTAGCTCATCGGTTAAATCGCCTAAGAATTTACCTGTTGGGGGTTCGTATTGATTATCTTTAGAAATGGAAATACAAGAATCTGTATCGCAATATAATACACGTTCACCCAAGTTTTCTAAATAACTATATAACTTTAGGCGAGCTTGGGCTGTTGTATACGCAGCTATAACAACATTCGTTGTAGGTGAAGCTGTTACACTATCCGCGCAATTTATATAATTTAGATATATTGTTTTATCATTTACCGGTAGAAACCCCGTGATTTCAATCTGACTATCTGTTAACATCTCCATTAATCGAGCTCTAGTGGTGATAATTTCAGTTTGTGGTAAATTTTCCCGTTGTCCAAATTTTCCCCATAATGAATTCAAACTCAATTTAGCTACAGCTCGTAAGCCCTCATTTTTCGTAATTTGTTCTATGTCTAGTTTTACACCTTCAGCTTTTTCATATTCAGCAATATAAGCATCTTTTTCTTGCTCAGTAATACAATCTTTAGGGTACCCGCTTGATTCTATTTTAATTTTCAAAAACATATTTATATCATCAGCAAATAAACCCTCTGACCCATTTTCTGGATTATGTTGTGCTATTTCATACTGCCATATCTCATGTACTTTAATGATAATATATCCTTCACTTATTGCTTTACGTATTTCATCAACTACCCATGTGCCTGTAAACGCTCTAAGGCTATCCTCATCGTGATCACAATCATGTTGATTTAAAGATAAAGCGCATGTATAACACAAGGCAAAGATAAGCCTATTATGAAGTTTACATGGTAATACGGGATGATAAAGGTCGCGTGGAGCCAAAATTGTGCATTTTACAAGACCCTCGATATCAGATAGATCCTTATTCTCTTTAATAAGTTGCAAGCATTCATCACCCGTAAAAATTTTAGGGTGACCTATAGGAAATTTACCTGTCTTACAAATATACGGATAAAGTGAGCAAACATCAACATATTTTATTTTTTCTCCTTCTTCGGCATCGTATAACTGTATAAAATTTTCAGTGCGACCCCCGAAAAAAGCATCGCGAGGATTCAAAGGGTGTTTATCAAGCAAAGGGTGTGATCGTAAAAAGCTAGCTTTTTCTGGATCTCTCAACAAAAGTTTATCATATTCACACTCCCATATTTCTATTAATTTATAACCTAAACGACGGATTTTTTCGGAAGTTGCTAAAGTATTCTCGTATCGCTCATCCATAGTATCTCCTTTACCTAATTCTTTATCACGATTCACCCGATAACACGATAAACATCCATGCCAAAAACATCCATGAAACTGTAAGACGACGCGTTCATTAGTTTTACTATCTACATAATAACCGTCAACCGCTATACCCCCTTCTAAACGATATTCTTCGGAACGTGCGGCATTGATAATTTGACAACCTAGTTCGTATTCTTTTAATATCAACCATGAAATAGCTTTAATAGATTGTGTTGACCGCCACCTATAACACCCATTAGGTGGTAAAATAGCTATCGTATCAGGCTTAAGAAAATTTCGTCTAAATATTTTTGAAACTGTTGATGCTATTGTGGTGCACTCAGCAAACGGGCAAACATTACCGCATTTTATAAACGATTCCCGAAACGACATACAAGCTCGGCGTAAAACCGTAACGTCTGCTTGGCAATAAAACTTGAACTCTTGTTGGAAATTGAAAATATAATTTGCTTGTTTTTTTTTCATTATACCATGTCACGAAACAATCACGCTCGGTGTTGGGCATTGTATCCGGTGCATAATATTTTATATCAGGCATAGGGCCTATATAATTTACATTTTCAGGTGTATTAAAAAAGTGTGGAAAAAACCCTTTTTTTATTTCTCCAGCAAATCCGAAAGTTTTAGGTAAGTTACGTAAGGGCATGTGCAAATAATTTAAGCTATCTAAAAATATAGTATTCCCCAGAGTCATCACGATAATTTTAGTACCGTTTAGTATCAATTTAGGTAAACGAGCTTTGTTACGTTCTAACATACACCGTAAAATAAACTGTCCGTCGAAGCTACCAGCATTGTGTGCAATACAAATTACTTTTGTAAAACCGTTATAAGTTTGTAATGATAACTTAATAAGTTCTTCAACAGGATTTTTATCAAAAAGGAATTCACGTTGACCACAAAAATTGCAAATATCTGAAACATCTTTATCATCACAACAATAAGAACATGTTTTTTTGTACGACACATAAATTAGGAATGTGAAGATATGTATCACGAGAGCCTTTAACGCGGGTATGCTGCTGTGTCTCAAAATCATAAAATAAAAATACAACTTTTGGTAACTTTTTTACCATTAATGGTGACATATAACAATAGTGATAAATAGGTCTTTTACTGTTACATACTCTACAAAATACGATATTACATTCGTGCGGATTTGCACTGCCCAAACGTGTTAGACGGCAGCATACAGTACAGATTTTTACTGTTTCACAGACGCTGGTATCTTTACTTTTCCCTCGTAAATTACTAGAACCCTTAACAAGGTGGTTTTCAAAACATTTGTTATTTGAAAACTACCTATTGCATAATGTACAAATGCGTTTACATACATAATTACAAACAGGTATTTGTTTACAACGAGGGCATCTTTTAGAACATCTATGTTCTGAACCCCTTGTATAACCTATATTACATAAATTACAAAACATTTTACTACCTATAGCCCCTGTTAAATTTACAATTGGTTGAAAATGTTGTGAATCTTCGTAGTATTATATATATATAACATGTTGTATACAGCCAAAAGTTAATTGAACAGTTTCGCGCCCGTCAAATATAGGTTTGTTACCTTTACCTAGAGTTAAAAATTCATAAATTACAATAGCTATACCCAACCGCTCAAAATATTTTTGAAAAGTAAAGACGTGTTCGATACCACAACCCTTACTAGAAATTTTAACACCCGCTTTATGAACCAAAGACAACGCTTCCTTTTTTTGTAGGGTACATCTATTATCGGTGATTGATTTCCATTTCCGATGTAACGTACCTGTACGTATTTCACCTCTTTCAACGTAGGCCCGACCAACTACTAATGACCGCGGTGAACATAAATTGTCGTTATTATTGATAGGAATTATAGATTTTTTGTAAATATATTGATGCGTTAAAAGTTTTCGACCTGTGTCTTCAATACCATCTACAGTAGAGACTGTAATGACTAATTGATCGTCTGTTGTGATAGTACCGGCACTTTGTGCTACGTTACTTAGTAATAAGCCTAGATCGTCAGGCGTATATGCGTTAGCTTGCTTAAAACGAGACCATACGGGTCCTGACGTGAATTTATCGCTGTTGATTGTAAACCCCACATAATCATGACCTCTATATTTCGAAGTAATGTGCGTTATAATGTCTCTCAAACCACCTTCAAGCCATTGAACTTTATTGGTATTTGTAGATGGTTATAAGATACGAATAACGCTCTCCACCCCTTTTGCGGCGAATTTTTTAAAATGTTTAGAGTGTTCTTTTTCAATAATAAAACGCTGGCCGGGTGGCTCAACACTCCAAAAATTATTCTCTTCAGAACGTTGTGAGAGTGCTTGTTGATTAGCTGCTTGGATATTCAAACGTGCCCTTCTTGTTAAAACACCGCCTCGTTGATCGCCTGTAAAAATATTATAAATACATCTTTAACTATAAAAATCAAACTACCTGTTTGGCTTACTTGTTTTAAAATTTATTCTTCTACATGATTGGCGTTAAGGTATGCGTTAACAAAATCTACGGAAAAAATAGATATTGGTCTAATGAAATAGGGTATCAGTTTAAAAATTTAATTTACCTGTTAAGGATTGAGGTTCACTATTCTCCGTTTCAGAATCAGAAGAGACATCCATACGGGTTGAGGCTATAAAAATTTGTTGTAAAATAATTTAAATCATTCGGGCATGTTAAAATACCATTCTAACGCACCTCTATGTTGAAAGAAGAAGGAGCAGTACCCGATGCAGCAGTAGACGATTCAGCAGCTTTTGCATCGTCATCATCATTATTTATGGTGTTGTTATCATTATTAGAAAGAGCAGCTAAAACATCTTCTTTACAATGTTGGTCTATAATATAAAGATAAACATTCAGCACAATAGTTTTTAAAACAGCTAAACTAATTATTAAAATTTGTGATATTCAAATGTATAGCCGTACACACCATAAGTAAAACCGTGGTGGCTTCTTTAAACGACGAAAACAACATTTTCCTACCTACAAGAACAGCCAAAATTTTGATGGAAAATCCAGAGCAGATTGAGTTAATGAACACCGCTGCTATGGCCAATAAACTATACATATTCTACATTGGTACGCAATATTGTAAATTTGAATTTATATCAAAAGAATCTTTTTAAATAATATTATCGCGTAATATTATACTGTAGTAGTTGCTGTAATAATTATTATTTATTAGTTAATAAATAATAAACATGTTAAAATATGTTTCATAAGTTATTTAAAAATACCCTGAATTCGTTATTATTATTATTATTATTATTATGATTATTATTATTATTATTATTATTATTATTATTATTATTATTATTATTATTATTATTTCTTTTTAAGTTAAATGCTCAGGGGGTTATCCCCGGTAGTCCGACTCTACCGAGGGCCTCACCTGAGCGCCAAATCGTTACTGCTGCGATGCTTCATCAACAAGATGATCAGCATGCGCAGCAGGCCAAGTTTCGTTGCCTAAGTAGCCGGAGGGATCCAAGAATTACAGCCTTTTGCATCCTCGATGCCAGAAGCTCAACTTGCGCTGAACAAGTTGGTATTCTAGCCAATGCAGATACAAAAGACTGTTTCATCCCTCCAAGGACGCCAACAATGAGGACGACAAGTTTGACACGGTAGCCGGGGTAAAGTTTGCCAATTTCAAACAGGAGATCCTGATATATCTCGTGTTTGTGCTCTTCTTTAACCGTTATGTTATACTCAGCAGATGCTGAGAACTCGATGACATAAATGTCACGAGTGGTTTTATCGAAGAGCACAATATCTGGTTTGTTGTAATCTATTTTCCGAGTTGTTGCGAATGGCACGTTCCAATAAATACGGCAACGGTCATACTCAACAACTTGCGGAATATCTCCTGGCAGATAAGGCAGCATTGGTGTTTTATCGATACCGTGCGTATGTCTAAGGTGGTAGTAAAGTACTCGCAGAGCAGCATTGTGACGCTGGATGTATGCACCTTTTGCCAGCACAGGACATGCTGACAAGAGATGCATAAGCGTCTCTAGATGTTGCTTACATACCCTACACGATGTGTCGGGTAGCTGCATCTGGAGTACTTTCGCACAGTATTCGAGGGTATTGATTACACCATCTTGGCAGGCAAAAATATATCCTTCGGTCTCGGACATCAGGCCAGCTGACTTGAGGAAGGAAAACGTCAGCTGGGTGGACAAGCCATGATCACGCACGTGTTTAAAGAACACGCTGTGCATGGACTTGTCCATGTGTGTACTGAGCAGTTTTTGCTGCTCAGCATTCCTGACGACACTCTTAAATTCCTCCTTAGGGAGTTCAATAAAAGGGTTTACTCTTCCGAGACCGAGGGATTTTGCCGCGTACTTTGCTGCCTTATTATTATTATTATTATTATTATTATTATTATTACTATTGTTATTATTATTGCTTAAATTTAAATTTAAATCTGGGGGGCACGGGCACAGCTATCTCCCACCGCCGCGTGATATCCCCCTCCACTTTGGAGTGGGGTCCGCTATAGTGGCAATACTACTACTGAAGATATCTTTTTTTTTGTTCCCCATCAAAAATCTTGTTCTACATGTAAAAATAAAAATTCAGTGAAATTTTGAGCTCTTAATAACATTTTTAAGAACTGGAACAACGTCGTTGAAGTTTTCTCATGCTAAAAGCATGTAAATTTTGATTCTTTTCTTTTTATCGAATAAAACTCAGCCCCATATTCACGTATCCTATCGGTTCAAAGTTTTCTTGGAAGAGAATTGTATGCTCTTTGAAAAAGCCTGTCTGTGCTTAGCAGGATTTTCAACTACAGCCCTCGTGGAAGCCTTGAAAGTCTAATTTCCTACGAAATTAGTGGTTTTTTGTTGTTAACTTGTAAACAGTCGACTTTAGGAAAAAAAAGTACAAAAATTTTTTGTAGGAAATTTAGTCTTCTACAAAAAAGTTCTCATAAGTCAAATCTCTAAAATCAATATTTAAAAAGATATATGAACTTCAACTGAGTAAAATTCGAAATGTTAGCTAAATGTCAATGTTCAATACTATAAAATATATTCAGTTATTAACTTATGGTAAGTATCAATTAATATATATTTATTCAACTCATGCGCGCTATTCACGTTTTATCATGCCTCAAATGCGAACCCTAAATGGCCGTTTACCGTCTGGTGAAAAATTATTTGTCAAAACGCAATAAAGATGTCTACTACCCGGCCATTGTGACGCATTGAAAATAAACGTAACTATCTTTCAAGCTCTTACTGAATATGGGGTAATTACAATTCCCTGTTGTTACCCATTGAGTAGCCAAGGTTGTGATGCCGAATGTTTTTGTTTTCACCATGTCACTAAACAGCTATTAAGACTTCGCTTTTTAGGCGATTAATAAAACATGAATAGCGCATATGAGTTAAATAAAACTATGGGCGCAACATGTAGGGTAAGTCATAATCCGTCACCCGCGATAAGCTTAGCGCTGACACATTATGAATCACTTACCCTACTAGTTACGCCAATAACTATTATATAAAATATAAAATGCCCGTAATTATTCATCGAAATTGTTCTTAAGTACCAATCTCATTTGCAATTCTTTTCAAAAATTAAATGATTAAAACACAGGTTTGAAGAATCTCGTTCGAATTTTCAATGTCCTTGGGACCTAACAGATGGATAATGTTTAAAAAAACATGGATTATGTAATGGTTTTGAATTATAAAACCGTTAATCCTGAGATTTAGCTAAAATTTCGAATTTTACTTAGTTAAAGTTCATATATCTTTTTAAATATTGATTTTAGACATTTGACTAATGTAAACTCTTTTGTAAAAGACTAAATTTCCTACAAAAAATGTATGTATTTTTTTTCCCCAAAGTCGACCGTTTACAAGTTAACAACAAAAAACCACTAATTTTGTAGGAAATTAGACTTTTAAGGCTTCCACGAGGACTGTAGTTGAAGGTACTGCTAAGCACATAGAGGCTATTTCTAAGAGCATACAATTCTCTTCCAAGAAAACTTTGAACCGATAAGATACGTGAATATGGGGCTGAGTTTTATTCGATAAAAAGAAAAGAATCAAAATTTACATGCTTTTAGCATGAGAAAACTTCAACGACGTTGTTCCAGTTTCGAAAATTGTTATTAAGAGCTCAAAACTTCACTGAATTTTTATTTTTACATGTAGAACAAGATTTTTGATGGGGAACGAAAAAAAAAAAATCTCCGTTTTAAACGGAGCACCCTAATATATATCTAATATATATATATATATATATATATATATATATATATATATATATATATATATATATTAGGGTGGAGCAAAAAAACCGACTATTTTTTTTTTTTTCGACCTCGCATGAAAATTTGTTGGTTTACGATGTTTTAAGAAGCCTCTCCAAAAATCAGCTCGAAAAAAAATTTTCAAGAGGTCGCTCACGAATTTTAAAAATATCAAAAATAATCGAAATTAGGATTTTTATTTCTAAATTTTTTTCTTTCTCGTGGCAGCAATAGTTTATATTTGTGAAATCATGACTACGCTGAGAATTGTAGCCCAAAATTTGAATATTTAAACCTCGCTCAAGAATTTTGAATGTTTCCGAGTGCTGTCTTTTGGACGTTTTTGAGCGACCCTTAAATATTTATGTGACGGGTGAGCTGACGCCCATCCGTCTAATACTAATTAACAAATAATAGATAGATATATTTTAGTTCAAAAAGCAATACATTTTATAGTAGTTTCATTAGGCGCTACACAGCTGCACATAAATATCGCATTACATTAGTTGTATTAAGTCTTACTTTTATAAAGACAATGCGATGAGCAGACGTTTCGCGTGGTCAGCAGTTTTGACTGTGGGAAGAAAAGAGTTCCGTTGGAGACTGCGAAGGGATATTTTCTTATGCAGCACGAAAAGAGTTCTCATGGGAAACGGCGGAGTGATATTTTGGAAGCAGAGGATGCAATTGCAGAAGAAGAGTTAGTTACCATATTTAAGCTGATTCGAATAGTCGTCTGCTCGCGCATAATTATTATATCTCTCTTATTTTACCGCTTTAATTACAGATCACTATAAGAATACGTTAATGCCGCTATTGTTGAATGGAAATATTGTATTAGTATCCGATTCATTTATGCTATTTTAGATTTGTAAAAGAGACTCTCAGGGCCTTTTCTGGGTACTCCCATATTTTGGGGACGCCCAATATACAAATATCCATTAAATTAACATATAGTCATTCCTTCACTGAGCGACCCACACCCTTTATAACATCCTATTAAATTTCTAGAGACGCTGAGCTAGGCACGGTAAGATCGGTTACGCAGTAAGAACATTAAGGTGTAAGCTCACACGTAACAATTTATCATAAAGCTTCTCGATTTTTTCACCATCAATTTGCATGACAATGAATGAAAATATAACCCGAGAAATAGAAATATCAAGTTTTTTACATACTTTTTTATTTTTTAATTCAATTTGTAGGTTTTTTCGCTTATTCAAAACTTACCAAATTTTATTGTTTAAGACTGTCCTGTATATTTTTAGTTATGCAAAAGTTATATTTAAGTGAAATGACAATAATTGAGTTATAAAAAAATATAAAAACTAATTCAAACTATTAGTTACATATCATAGTTAGTTATCAGTTAATATTCAAAATTCTTGAGCGCCGTTCAAACATTTAAATTTTGGGCTGAAATTTCCAGCATAGTCATGATTTTACAAATATAAACTATTGCTGCCACGAGAAAGAAAAAAATTTAGCAATAAAAATCCGAATTTCCATCATTTTTGATATTTTCAAAATTCGTGAGCGACCTCTTGAAAATTTTTTATCGAGCTGATTTTTGGTGAGGGTTCTCAAAACATCGTAAACCAACAAATTTTCATGCGAGATCGAAAAAAAAAAAATAGTCGGTTTTTTTGCGCCACCCTAATATATATATATATATGTAATAGAACCAAGTTTTGAGGACACGACTGTGCCTAGAATTCTTATTGAATCCAAATGATGTTTTTCATACTTATTCTATGGGTGATTATCACGGTTAATTTCGAAGATGGGCTAAATCGTTCAATTAGTTTAGAAGTTATGGCAGTTTGACATTTCCACGATTTTTCGAAAAAATCAGTTTTTATCCACTTTCAAATTCTTATAATTTTGAAACTAATATTCATACACAATTTCCGTAAAAAGTATCTGGAAGCTTATCTAATTACTAGGGCCGAGAATTTGGTTTTTTTAAAAGGGAGAGACAGGAGATACGCGTAGCCAAGTTTTTTGATTGGTCGTGATATATGGACGGATTTTTGCAATAACGTCTTAACTTATAAGGTTAGTTAAGACGTTATTGGAAAAATCCGTCCATATAAGATGTTTTTTTGTTTCTCGCAATCAAGTGAATACAGGAAATTAAAAAAAAATAAAAACAGGATTGCCAATTCTACCTGTAAATATATATTTACAAAAGAAAAAAAAACAAGTTAGCCTACAATTGTAAAGCTGCTTGTAAGCAAATACAGGTCTGTACTACTCAAATGAATGAAGAGTGGAATTTAAAGCACAGTGTTGTAACTAAAATGTTTAATTAATTTAACGTAAACAGTGAACATGCTGGCAATCTCGCTGACAGTCTCGCAAGAGAACACACTGACGGTATCGCTAGTGATCGCGCTGACGGTCTTGCTGGAAGTCGTGCTGACAGTCTCGCTGGTCTTCTTGCTGGAGATCGTGCTGATGGTATTGCTACCAGTCTCGCTGGTAATTTTGCGGGTGATCGCGCTGACAGTCTTGCCGGAGATCTCGCTGGTCGTCTTGCTCGAGGTCGCGCTGAGGGTCGTGCTGATAATATTGCAGGAGGTTTTGATGGAAGTGTTGCTGACGGTCTTTTTGAATGTTTTGTTGACGATCTTGTTGAAAGTCTTGCCGATGGTCTCGCTGGTCGTCTTGCTAGAGTTCACGCTGATGGTCTTAATGATAGTTTTGCAGGAGGTCTTACTGGAAGTTTTGCTGAAGGTCTTGCTGGTCTTCTTACTGGAGATCGTGCTGATGGTTTTACTGATAATTTCGCAGAAGGTCTTACTGAAAGTTTTGCTGACGGTCTTGCTGGAAGTCTTGCTGACGGTCTCACTGGTCTTCTTGCTGGAGATCACGCTGACGGTATTGCTGGAAGTCTTGCTGACGGTCCCGCTGGTCTTCTTGCTGGTGATCACGCTGACGGTCTTGCCGGAGATCTCGCTGGTCATCTTGCTGGAGTTCACGTTGATGGTCGTGATAATAGTTTTACAGAAGGTCTTGCTGGAAGCTTTGCTGACGGTCTTGTTGAAAGTCTTGCTGACGGTCTCGCTGGTCGTCTTGCTGGAGTTCACGCTGATGGTCTTAATGATAGTTTTGCAGGAGGTCTTACTGGAAGTTTTGCTGACGGTCTCACTGGAGATCTCGCTTTTCGTCTTGCTGGAGATCGCGCTGATAGTATCGCTGGTCGTCTTGCTTGAGATCGTGCTGAGGGTATTGATGATAATTTTTTAGAAGGTCTTACTGGAAGTCTCGGTGTTTTTGCTGGCGATTGCGCTGATGGTCTTGCTGGTGATATCGCGTTGAAGGAAAATTCTGAGTGGGAATTCCATTAATTGATGCAATGAATTTCTTCTGAAATAAAACAAGTTTATTCCACCAATGTTGTAATATTGTTATTAATTTTCATGCACTAGTGCGATAATATCATCAAACTAGATTTTATTCCGGTTATTTAGAAGAAAACACAATGGAGGATGCTACGCTGGTTAATCTGAGAATTCCACTTGGTTAAAGTAGACGACTACAAACTTTTCTAAATTTTCAGCTGTTAAGAATTGACGGTTCGAATGCAGGATAATTTTCAAACTAGAAAAAGATCGCTCGACCTCGCAGAATGTCGATGGCGCGTATCTCATACATTGGACGTCGGCATTAGTCTACACATGTGGAATATTTTGATTGAGTTCTCCGTGTAAACGTCGACAAATTCTTAATAAATCAATCGAAAATCCTGTGTTGTTAAAGAAAACATTTTGAATTTTCAGTTTGATGTTTGCAGGAATGGCTCGATTTTGATGGATAGTTGACGTGACATCAGTGAAAATACGAGCAGATTCACGGAGAGACATTCCTAGTCCTTCCAATCGTGTAATTGCAGCGGAAATGAGACAATAATGCTCTTGAATAAAATTGAATTCACGTTGAAGGTTAGGAGATGCCCACAATCGTTTAGCGTTAATGACAGCAGCATCAGGATCAAGTAGCTCAATTACAAATTGGACTCTTTCGAAGTTGTCGCTGTAATACGATGCTGCTTTAAGCCACTCTTCCCACCGAGTAACGATAGGGTTGGGAGGTAAAGGGATATTTAAAGCAAATTGCTGAAATAACCGTTTTCTTCTCGGCGACTTGTAAAAACCGCTTTCGTTTCAGAAATTACGTTATTAGATAGTCCATAGGTCCCACGGGTCTCTTCAGCAACACGATGTAATCCATGAGCCATGGCGAGTGGACCAACCCCCGCCATTTTGTGTCTTAAAACATCATGGCGGCCACGAAAAACTCGCAGATTAGAGATCACTAGGTGATGGATGAGGGCAGGTGATTATAATGGCGTGTCTGAAATCTTGGTGATTATATTCCTAAGTGGAGGAAGCCTGTATGGGTTGGGGAAGAACTTGCTCCCCACCACTCCTATGCAAGCAGTTCACCAGAGCTGAAGTCTGGTACCATGGGGGATCCATTCCAAGCCCCACTTCGACCAGAGTCTCTCTATTTCCTGAGATGGGAAGAGTGTTTGGGTCCAAATGAGGTCGGTCTCGTGGTGGTTTTTGGTGAGACACCCACATGCAATGCATGCCTAATGGGTAAGTTAATGTGAGCTTATGTTCATATTTCGCTTTTATAATATATGGTGATGTTGATTATATAAATAGGGACCACACGCAACGCGAGTATGCCCAAAAGGGCGAGGTATCGGCTTCCGTGGAGGAGGTGGACTTAGGTCCCGTTACATTATTTTTTTTTAATCCATGAGCCAAGCATGTTACATAAACAAGCTTCACATGATTATAATTTCCTTTAAGTAACCTCCCTGCAGCCTTCATGTATGGTGCTGCGTCTGAAACAAATAATGGGACTTTTTCCCTCCTGATCCCATGAGGCTAAAGCTTTATCAAAGCAGACTCTGTGAATTCAGCAATTCTCTGAGCATTCGCTTGAGGAATCTGAGTGCAATGAATAATTCTTGGTATGCCTGGTGTATCATCAATAGGTGGCGCAACAATAGCTGTGGTGATCAATCTGCCTAATGGATCTGTTGTCTCGTCAACAGATAAATAAATGGGATGGTCGCCTACTTCATCCTGAACTTGTTTCATTTTTTTTTGATACACTAAATCAGAGTAAGTTTTTCGCAATGTTGATGAGTCAGGCATTTTACTCTTCATGTGAGTTTCAAGGAAGTCCACAAATTTGACACAGTTTAACTTCTCGAAAGGAATGTCAGCAGCAATTAATGCTTCTGCTAGGTCATAATAAAAGGCATGTTTTTTTGACGGACATTCAGCTTTCGCGTCTTCTGTAGCATCAGGATCAGCGGTTTGTAATTCTGTGTTGCGTAGGTGTGTCTGAGAAAAATGATGGTGTTCTACATTTTCTTCAGTAATGTGATGTGAATTAACGGAACAATGCTTGCAACAAAGATAACTGCTATCATTATCAATAACAAGATTGTAAATACCATTTAGTATTATTAAAACTTGTCGAATGTCTGCCCAACGTTCTTCAATAGTTCGTGCTCGTCTCGGCATTGGTGGAGAAACCACAAGGTAAGGGACAAAAACTATATAGAGGAACTTGAAAACTCGAAAAAACACCAACACAGAATCAACGCTACAACTTCAATGAAATAACAAGTAAAACACACAAACTGATTCGTAAGTACGATAAAAGGAAGAAATAAACAAAAACAATTAAATTAACGACGCTAATTACTCTGGCAAATATTTAATCAAAATAATACCAGACACTGATTCGCATTGACAGCTATCTGACAGTTTGACATTCAATAAAATGAAGCTAACATAAATTTCGTAAGAGTTAAACAATTAAAATACAGGAATTAAAATTTATATGTGAAAAATTTATAAAATCATTTTATGTACTAATTTTATATAAAAAATGAAAACTTAAAATTTAATTATGCTTATACAAATTTGCTCATTATCTTGCTCGCAATCTTGCCCGTTCGATTTCCAGCGAAACCAGCAACAATACCATCAGCGAGATCTCCAGCAAAACTGTCATTAAGACCATCAGCGTGAACTCCAGCAAGACGACCAGCGAGACCGTCAGCAAGACTTTCAACAAGACCGTCAGCAAAGCTTCCAGCAAGACCTTCTGTAAAACTATTATCACGACCATCAACGTGAACTCCAGCAAGATGACCAGCGAGATCTCCGGCAAGACCGTCAGCGTGATCACCAGCAAGAAGACCAGCGGGACCGTCAGCAAGACTTCCAGCAATACCGTCAGCGTGATCTCCAGCAAGAAGACCAGTGAGACCGTCAGCAAGACTTCCAGCAAGACCGTCAGCAAAACTTTCAGTAAGACCTTCTGCGAAATTATCAGTAAAACCATCAGCACGATCTCCAGTAAGAAGACCAGCAAGACCTTCAGCAAAACTTCCAGTAAGACCTCCTGCAAAACTATCATTAAGACCATCAGCGTGAACTCTAGCAAGACGACCAGCGAGACCATCGGCAAGACTTTCAACAAGATCGTCAACAAAACATTCAAAAAGACCGTCAGCAACACTTCCATCAAAACCTCCTGCAATATTATCAGCACGACCCTCAGCGCGACCTCGAGCAAGACGACCAGCGAGATCTCCGGCAAGACTGTCAGCGCGATCACCCGCAAAATTACCAGCGAGACTGGTAGCAATACCATCAGCACGATCTCCAGCAAGAAGACCAGCGAGACTGTCAGCACGACTTCCAGCAAGACCGTCAGCGCGATCACTAGCGATACCGTCAGTGTGTTCTCTTGCGAGACTGTCAGCGAGATTGCCAGCATGTTCACTGTTTACGTTAAATTAATTAAACATTTTAGTTACAACACTGTGCTTTAAATTCCACTCTTCATTCATTTGAGTAGTACAGACCTGTATTTGCTTACAAGCAGCTTTACAATTGTAGGCTTACTTGTTTTTTTTTTTTTTTATAAATATATATTTTCAGGTTCAATTAGCAATCCAATTTTTTTTTTTCAATTTCCTGTATTCACTTGATTGCGAGAAACAAAAAAACATCTTATACATCACGACCAATCAAAAAACTCGGCTACGCCTATTTCCTGTCTCTCTCTTTTAAAAAATCCAAATTCTCGGCCCTACTTAAAGGTAATTAGTAATTACCTTTGATTTATAACCTTAAACTTTATGTTTTGACCATTATTTTGAATAATTTAACAGCCTTGAAAATTTTAATGGAATCAAAAAAGGTTGAAAATATGGTTCTCCTTTAACATAACTTGAGCATTTTCTATTGTTATCGAATTTTATCAGTTTCATTTTATTGTGAACAAAATAACCTGTAAATTTCTCAGCTATTTTATATTGTAAAAGTATTTCTTTTGTTATGTTTGATGTTTCAAATGCACCTGTACGCCATATAATTATAATTGTCTTGTCATCGTGATAGCTGTTAGAAAAATCTTATTAGATCCTAATGAAATTTTGTCCACATATTACATGGGTAATTTTTTTGATTAACTCCGAAGATGGCGTAATCGGTCGATTAATTCAAAAGTTATGGCTTTTCGAAATTTTAACGATTTTTCGGAAAAATCAGTTTTTATTCACTGCTAAAGTTGTATAACTTCAAATTCAAAACTCTTAGACGATTTTTGAAGAATGTACTTTAAGGTTTGTTCAATAAGTTTAAATTTAAAATTCTAAACGTTATGTTTTGACTCTTTTTTCTAATAATTTGATAGCCCTGAATGTTTGGGCAGAATCAAGAAAATTTAAAAATATGGTTTTTATTCCTGATAACTTCTGCATTTCTCAGTATAATCCTATACTATCAGTTTATTTTATTGTAATCGTCCAATTATTGAGGTTAATGTAACTCTGTAATTAAATATTTTAGATAATTTGTACCTCATGTATTTTAAAGAAGACTTGACAAGATTCAACTTTGTACCTCAAACATGACATTATTACTGTTTTATGATACTTTTAAAGCATTGAATATTTTCTTCAATGTAGAAACGCGCATCTTTCATGGATTTAACTCTTAATAATTTATACATTACTCACTAAAATCGATTTCAGTTTAATTTTTCTTGTCACTAATAAGATAATCGTCATTGGACTATACACTGAAAGATAATATTTTGTTAACAGTAATATTGTTAGGTTATAGTAACCGTATATAGTTTCAATAAACATTACAGATTATGAATACAGCAGTACTTTATTTGCGTGCGGGTTATATTGATATAATACTTTATACAATACTTTGTCAGATCAACTATCTGAAGTTCTTCGAAAAAGTAAGTCGATGTCTTTTTTATCCTCTGTTGTAAAAATAATTAAATAAAGACATGCCAGGACTGGTTGGTGGTTGGGATGTTTGAAAAATACGCATATTTAAATATATAAACATATTTTTATTTGTCACAGCACATAATATCACTGGGTTACAAAACTAAATCGTTGATTTAATTTATTAATACTGTTAGTTGCTTGAGCTCATGAATACGTAATTAATTGAATGCAAATGATAAACATGAGCTCGAGGAAATAATGAAAATAATTGAAGTAATTAATTAGAGTCTATTTGGACACTGAGTTAATCGCAAAAATGTCATAATCATAAGTAACATGAAATCAGAGGTTACCGAGCGACGTTAATTATTGAAAACTGTAATTACTATCTTTGAATAGCAACAAATACATAAATAATTTAGTTATTGAGTTTTACTAATAATGTTCACTTAAGTTAATTTAATTTAATGAGCTCGTTATAAAGTACACTGACTTTAATGTTACGTCCTGGTTGATGTTTCGGCGCTGGCGGAGTTGAGCGGTCGATTTAAATCGGACGTAATGAGAACTTACATATAATCATAAATAATAATTAAGTATGGGTTGAACAGCCACCATTCGGTGGTTGAAATAAACTGGTTGTTTGAATATATATATTTCTTTAGATATACAAATCCGATTTATTCAATGATAAAAGAACAGTTTTGAGTGATTTGAAAATATACAGTTAAATTAATTTATAAAATTGTTAATGTACTCCTAACAATAACTTCAAAAGGGTGAGAACGAAGTTGAGTTTTAAATATTGAGCCTGATTGCTCTTGATAATTCTATATTTCAGACTGACTTCTCTTGATCGAGAAAAACTAGAGTAAGTTTCTTATCAACACGAGGCGCTTGGGCATCAGGCCCGCGCATCGTTCAATATAAAGGGGTGGATCGAAATAATCAATATTCTCGAATGATCCATGCTCCGTTCTCACTCTTTTTCCGTGTTACTAACAAATGAGTCACTCATCTATAAACAAAAGTTATCATAGAACAAAATAGGTATTTGTGCAGCTGCACGTCTCGATAATTCACTCGAGACGTCAGCGTTTATTTGTACATAACAAATATTAAGAGAAAAATTACTTTATCAATATATTTTAAATATTCTAAATAATATTATATTATTATATTATGTTATATTACTATATCATATTATTATTCTATATTATTATTTTATATCATTATTCTATAACATAGAGTAGCTTATTAATTATGCAACTTGCTAAATTATCAAGATACATCGGAACTAATTAGTTAGGTCTCAGATCGGTTTCTTAATAATGAGTATTTAAAAATAGTCAAAGACATCTGACGAGCAGGCTGGGACGTAACACTTCCCAACCCGGTAGACAAGCGTCTCGCTTGTTTTGGGCCTTAGCTCTTGTTGAAAATGTAATTTTTTCCATTCTAGACAATAGTTTTTATTCTATCTATTTCAAAGCTTTAAAATCTGTATACCAATCTGTAGCCTAGCATTCAAATGCTTATTTTCAACGTAAAACATTATACAGCTATTTAGTTTTCAAAAGCCAATGTGTTAATATTAGAAAATAAATTAATAGTTTAGATTCTGGTGGGAGATTCGAAACGATGATGTGTCATTTCTGAGATAAATTTTGTATCATTTGAATTATTGAAATTACTTGATTGTTTATTGCATTCAAGTCTTAGGTCTATATGTTATGTTCCTATTTGAGCCTTTGTATTGTTAAAAAAAATTTCTTTTCTGTCTTCTTTTTTTTTTATTTTTTCGTTTTAATTTTCCATGAAAATTTCATTGTTAGGATTATTTTTCAAAATTTCTTAGCATTATTACTCAATTCCAATTCGTAGCATTTTTTTTTAATTTATTCGTGTATATGTAAATTTTTCATTTTTTTTTTTCTCTATTAGAATTTATTTCATTAATTCAAACAATTTGAAAGAAAAGTTGACTTGGCTAGTTTTCGTAAACTTTTATGAAGTTTGCTTGTATATAATTTTGTAAATTTAGAATAAAGATTTGTAGTTGGATAGGTGATGAAAAAAAAAATTTCTATTCTAATGTGCTATTTTTGCTCTATCGCAATAAATGATTTTTCTTTATCCGGGTTTATATTCGATTTCTATGTCGTTTTTATTGGGGAATACTTCCGTGACTTTATAAGGACCTAAATAATTATCATCAAATTTACCATCTCTTTGATTTTTTACTAAAAATATATTTTGACCTATTGTGAATTGTATTGGGTTGATTTTTTTATCGTATCGTACTTTAGACCTTTGTTTCGAATTTTCTAAATTTTGTCTTGCTTCTTTTCGTATTTCTAACAATCTAGTTGCGAGTTCCTTAACAAAAACTGCGTATGTAGTAATCTCGTCTCGATAGGAAAATTCTGATGGTGATCGTGTTTCTGTACCGAAAACTAATCTATACGGTGTAATGGGTGCACTTATTACATTAAATTGCATTGGTGGTCTCAATATAATAAGTGTCCACACATGTGCAAAACTTAAGGTGTTTTGCAAACCTTAGCTGAACTCAGTACCTCAGGACGAGGATAAACCCCGTACTGGACCACACAGTATTAAAATTAGAAGAGAAATCTTATACCTAAACTTATCAGGAAGGTTGTGATAAATTCATTTAATATATTAAATTCAAATATGAAAACAATGGCATTTATTTAAACGAAGCCGCTTTACAGATATCATTAATGAGATATGAACAATAACCAAATGACTGATGAAACTGACTCGACTAAATTAACAAAACTGACTCGACTAATTAAATAAAACTGGCTTGAATGGCTTAACTAGATAACGGCTCCTCAATTTATAAAATATTTTTTAACAAATAAAATAGTTAACCCGACAAGAAACAAAACGACTTAGCTTACTCCAACAATCTCCAACTTTAACTAGTCCTTCATTCCACCGATCCTTTTCCTCCAAGACCAAAACCATAACCAGTCTTTTCTTCCAAGTCCATCAAACCATTCCAATCCGTTCCAATCAACCAGGTCTAACCCACAATAAATATTATACACTAATGGAAAAAATTAAAGGATCAAAAAAAAATTCCAAATTATTGGGCGATTTTCAACAGGCCCCAACTTCGAGAGAAATGGTCGTACAAGAAATTAAAAAAATGGAAATTGTAGCTCCAAGTGTCTAGTTTTTGGATTAGAACTTCAAAATTTGCGTCAGTGGTTTTAGAGTAATTTTAGAAAAACCAGCGACAAAAAAATTTTCAAATTAAAAAATTTTTTTTTTTATTTAGGTCTTCGGGCGTGGAAAAATTTTGTTTTGCTTAACCACTATAAGGATCGGATACCTTCATTATTCAGCTTTAATTTCTTTTTTTATGGATCTTGATACGTCCACTTCTTATGTAGAAGGTGGATCTTTTGGCGCGAGTCGAAATTGAATTTAAAATGTAATGTGGAAGCATTCCCCCCCGTTACAACGGTGTGAATTTTGTACCTTCTTGTATACTTGTGTTGTAAGCAAAAGTGGCATGAGGGAGGTAACCATTTGTCCCAATCATCGTGACTTGTAAAATGTTTTATGTAATCCGTTAAAACTTGATGGCTTCTTTCTAGAGAACCATTTGATTGAGAGTGAAAAGCTCTCGTTTTAATTTGTTTTATTTTGAAAATTTTGGCTACGCAATCCATTATTTTACCTATAAAAGCTTGACGATCTGTTAAAATTGCTTTTGGGCAACCGTGTTTTAACATAAAATTCTCGACTAATGCTATCGCGATATTTTTGGCTGTCATAGATACTAAAGTTATTGTAAAACAATATTTTGAAAGATCATCTTGCATCGTTAAAATATATGGATATCCGTTAGCTGATGTCTTATTCGGTACTACTATATCTAGTGCTAATTTATCCCATACCTCTGTGGATGTGTCCGTAATTACCATTGGCTGTTTTGTTTTTATTCTCACTAATTTCTTTTTCTGGCAACTAATACATTTTCTAACGAAATCTTCAATATTTTTTTTGATAATATCCCACAAATATTTCTGTCCAATTCTATTATAAGTTTTAGTTACTCCTTTTCGTCCTGCTATTGAAGTTTCATGATTTTCAGCTATTACTTTTTGTCTTTTCTTCACTGGAGGTATTATTATTTCGTCTGTACAAATAATTATTTTTAAATCGGTATCTTTGAAAATTTTAGCAATGATATTTTTAATTTTTGTCTAAATTGTTTTTTAAAAATTGCGTCTACCTTGAAAAATACTAACTGATTTTATTTTTGATTTTTTCATATATAATTTAAAATTTTTAAAAACTTTAGTATAATCTTTATCAGTAGCTACATCTGTGCTGTTATTTTAAGTAACTAACGCGAGTACTTTTCTTTTAGATGTTCCCATTTTGATTACTTGACCTACTTTATGAGTAGCTACTGGACTCAAATATAGATATCCTGATATTAATAATTGTTTTCCCATTTCACTTGGAACATGAGCATCTGCATTAATAAAACATGCATAACTATTTTGTTGCATTTCTAAATTGTCTCTAGTCTCTATTATATTATCGTTACTATAGTCATTCAAAGTATTCGAAATTATAGACACATTATCGTCAGAGTCTATTTTTTCGCTAGATAAATTGTCCTTTGCTATTATGATCGCGTCGTTATTTGATTTGTTTTGATTCCTGTCTAAATTTAATTGTGTCAAATTTTGTCGTGGGTCTACTTCGTTATCAGATGAATTTATTTGTTCGAGTTGGTCAAAATTTTGGTCATTAAATGAATGTGTTTGTTCTATTTGTTCGAAATTTTGGTCGTCAACTGAATTTATCTGTTGATCGGAATTTAGGTCGTTGAATGAATTTATTCGTTCAGGCGATTTTGAATTTCGGTCAATAGGTGAACTTAGTGTAGGATTCTGTGATTCTCTACGTGAGATAGTTTGTTGTGAATTTACTGGGCTTAGATTTTCGTTTATTATTGACAATCTATCATTATTGCATTTATTGTTTAAATTTTGTTGCCGTTGAATTACTTTTAGGGTGACCATTATGTCTGGCAATTTGGGTTGTGAATTTTTACTAGTTGACTTTCTCGTTTTATTGTTAAAGTTTTTCGCAACATGTTGCATTTTATTTGGAATCTGTTTTTGTAGATGTGTATGTTCGTCGTAGTCTGTACAACATGGACATGTTATGATTTTACGTTTTCTAGTCGATATACGTAGTTCTGGTGTAATTTTATTAGTATGTGTTTGTTCCGTATCGATACCGTGAGATCTGTTTTTGTCTATTTTATTTAAATTTGGGTTTGTTTTGGTAGTGTTTATTTTTGTCTTTTCTGTATTATTATTGGCTATTTTTTTTTTGTGTTATTGTGTTAGTTTTTGTAGTTGTTGTTTCGTCGGGTGAACCTACTAACATGGGTTCTGCTGTGAAAGAATTTTCTATCATGTCATTAGTTGACATGTTTATTACATTTTCTGGTTCGTTATGAACTAACGCAGAGACGTCCATAATTTTTGGGTGGTGGCCTCCTTCGTCAAAAGACCATGGAATCGCACCTCCCATGTCTTTTTTATTTACGGATTTGGGTTTAATAGGAGTTCTAGGAGTAGTAGGGATTGTCTCAATTGGTGATTCAGTACTAATGTCACTTGAATGTTCGGAACATATTTTTGAATGAGTCATTTCTGTCTAGTCAGTGATCGATTCGTCGTCTGAAGTTTCTGGAATGATTATTTTTTTAATTTTTTTGCTTTGTCTATTTATTTTCCTACGTGTACGTATTGCTGGAAAGGGTGTAAACTCTGCAATCTTGGTCGTTCTTTTAATTTGAGAAGGAATAGGTTCATTCTTATTAATTTTTGTATTTCTCTTATCTGTTTGTATATTTTGGTCTGAATGTGTAGATGTAGTTTGTGTTCGTACGTTTGGTGATAATGGTAATGGAATGTTTGTGTTTTTGCGACTTTTAGGTATCTGTGGGTTTGGAAATTGAGGTGATGGTATTAAATTACGTGAATTTTTATGTTTTAGAGAATTTATAGAATTATTAGGAATATAAGACAACCCGAAATCTGTCAAATAAGAATCGTCACTTAAATACGAAGGGTTATTTTGAATGAGTCTTTTTCTCAGAGCTGCCGCATTATAAATGTCTCCTGATGACGATGATCCGTCAGAATAGTCAGGAAGAGTGATTGATTTATCTCGTTCTAGATTTGATACGACTTTGGGTTTAGAATTTTCATTCAATTTTGCATTCTCTTTAGATTTACGTATGTGATTTGAATTTTCGTTAGAGTTAAATTTATTTTCATTATCTTTATTTCAATTTTTAGAGTTAAAGTTTTTATTTATTGAATTTGAATTTAGTTCTTGAAGATTATTAGGTAAAGTTTTTTGAAAATCGAACTATTGTATTTGTCCTCATGGTCGATTTTTCAAGGAATTTCGTCATAAACCATTATAATTAGTTGAGTAGAGTTCAAAAATAGCATTCGTTAAAAAATTCATATATGTATGTATATATATATATATATATATATATATATATATATATATATATATATATATATATATATATATATATATATATATATATATATATATATATATATATATATATATATATATATATATATATATATATATTGTAACGTAAAATTTTCTTATACTCAATTAAACCCAATAATTACACAAAATTCTTACTCAATAAATTTACTCAAAAAACTAAAAACTCTAATTACACGAAATTGGGCTACGTTACACTTCGCTTACCAATCACCCCTCTCATCTCCTCCAGATCCTGACGGGCGCCAGCTGACTTTTATTTCCCCGGTATCGGCAACCGGTCTAAACGTACACGTAAATTAAAACCTAAAAACTATACCCTTTGGAGATGAGAGACATGACCGGTAGTAGCGGCATGTCCTGATGCGCTCAGTATGCTAGGTTGTGGAGAGAGGGTCACGTTTCTTTCAATGCGAAAGAAGCCGATTAATTAACTAATATAAAAGACATAAAATAGCGAAACAAAACTTAATAAAATTACAATAAAGATGATGCGAGAGCGACGCGGAGGGCCCCAAAAGACTCGCGGTCCAGTACTCTCGGTACATCACACAAATAAATACCTGAATAAAACATCGGGAACCTCTCGACGAAGACGAATCACAAACTTAATACACTACTAGGTAAAATATAAAATAAACTATATATGAATAATGCGGTAACTTACGACAATTAATTCATACGACAGACGGCGCCAAGAGCACGATACACAGAGCTACAGGCTCCAAAACGACGAAAGTCTAGGGTGGCGGTCGAGGTCCACCATGGCGACTCTCCGACTCACTGCCGCTTACTCTAAAACTCCAAACGACTACTGGGTCGACTCGTACACGAGCGACGCCAGGTCTCAACTTTTCTCCTCAACGGTACTCGCACAACTGTTTTACGATAATCTCCCATTCTAACTCGCTTACTTCACTCCATCTCTTTCAATCCCACATTCTTGCTTCTCCATCCATTCTTACCTTCACAAACATACAAGCCGTGGACTCACGGGCCTTCCCGTGATGTCACTCCCCGTGATATCTGAAGTTAGCGAATTGTTGGCTTCCTCGAGCATCGCAAACGAGGCCTGCCATCCCCCCAACAACCGTACACGTACCCCAGCTAACTTCGGGTACCACCACGAAGGGGCGGCGACATCTCAGTCGCACCTCCGTGATCACCACGTCAACCCCGAGGGCTAAGCCTGGGCCTAGTCGTCATCACTGGTCGGGAGGCACGTTATCTTGGCCACTATCCGCAACACAGCTAGACCTCCTTCGTTAAATCCACGCTCCATCACACATACACCCCAAAACATACTCCGTACCATACACGTACTCAATAACACACTTAACTAACCGTACACATTTATACCCCATATCCTCAACTCATTCTCTACTACACTCAACTCAACACACATACTCACTTTTTCTCTCTTTCTCACACCGACTTACACGTACTCCAACCTTCAACTTCATCCCCTCGGCAATGTAACGTCACAATATATATATGGGGCATTCCATACCAAATCGGCCACTTTTTGAGGTCACCCCCTCCGATATTTTTGAAAAATTTATATGTTTTGGAGGCTGATAAAAAACGCTCACATGAATTTTTTTAAATTTTTTTGACTACTCGTTTCCGAGATAACGATTTTTTTCAAAATACGAGGTTTTTTTTTTGAAACGGTTATAACTTCGCGAAAAGTACACTAATCGGATCGTTTTTTTTTTCAAAATCTTCGTTTTAGAATGTTCTTTCAAGAAAAAAACACGTTTTTATTCTTCATCAATTCCTTCATTGTTTATTTTAAGTTTGAAGCAAAAAAAATGTTTTTTGGAAACGTATGCCCCCTCCGATTTTTTTGAAAAAATTCCCAAAAAAACTTGGATGAATTTTGAAAATTTTGAGACCAATCCGATCGTAAACAAATAATTCTTTCTATTTTTTTTCTTTATTCGAAAAAAGTTTTTTTTCCCTAAATATTGTTTTTCGACTTAATTTGACCAATGAACATTCTCAGATCAGTCTATTTAGATGCTATGATTTTTTTTAAACACTGTGCCGTTCGGAGTATACTATTTTTGGAAGTTTTTCTACTCATTCAATAAATAAATTTTAAAAATCAACTAAGAACTACTTATGAGTTATCTTTATGATCTAGGAGAAGTGGTACGTGGCCTTATTGGGACGATAGCCAATAAGGAACAAAAAATACTCAGGAAAGGATAGTAAATGAAATTGATCCGAATTCAAACCCCAAAGTAATAAACGAAGTTTATTTTTTTTGACGATTAAACAATTTGTGAATTTCAAATTCAGTTGAATTTGAGTATTGTTTTACAAGTAAATTTCCATTGTCAATTTGTATCACACAATGAAGTTTTTGAGTTCCTTTTGTAATTGCTGTTCTATTAAACTTTATGTCGTGATACCAAATGGAGATGGAAGTTTACTTGCAAAACAATACTCAAATTCAACTGAATTTGAAATTCACAAATTGTTTAAGCGTCAAAAAAAAATAAACTTCGTTTATTACTTTGGGGTTTAAATTAGGATCAATTTCATTTACTATCCTTTCCTGGATATTTTTTGTTCCTTATTGGCTATCGTCCCAATAAGGCCACGTACCACTTCTCCTAGGTCATAAAGATAACTCATAAGTAGTTCTTAGTTGATTTTTAAAATTTATTTATTGAATGAGTAGAAAAACTACCAAAAATAGTATACTCCGAACGGCACAGTATTTAAAAAAAAATCATAGCATCTAAATAGACTGATCTGAGAATGTTCATTGGTCAAATTAAGTCGAAAAACAATATTTAGGGAAAAAAAACTTTTTTCGAATAAAGAAAAAAAATAGAAAGAATTATTTGTTTACGATCGGATTGGTCTCAAAATTTTCAAAATTCATCCAAGTTTTTTTGGGAATTTTTTCAAAAAAATCGGAGGGGGCATACGTTTCCAAAAAACATTTTTTTTGCTTCAAACTTAAAATAAACAATGAAGGAATTGATGAAGAATAAAAACGTGTTTTTTTCTTGAAAGAACATTCTAAAACGAAGATTTTGAAAAAAAAAACGATCCGATTAGTGTACTTTTCGCGAAGTTATAACCGTTTCAAAAAAAAAACCTCGTATTTTGAAAAAAATCGTTATCTCGGAAACGAGTAGTCAAAAAAATTTAAAAAAATTCATGTGAGCGTTTTTTATCAGCCTCCAAAACATATAAATTTTTCAAAAATATCGGAGGGGGTGACCTCAAAAAGTGGCCGATTTGGTATGGAATGCCCCATATATATATATATATATATATAAGTATATATATATATTTATGTAATATAATGGACTTTTGAGGACACGATTGCTTCTACGGTTCTTATCCGATCTTAATGAAATTTTCTACACTTATTTTATGTGTAATTACCGCGGTTGAGTTCGAAGATGAGCCGAATCGGTCGATCAGTTTAGAAGTTATGACTGTTTGAAATTTTAACGATTTTTCGAAAAAATCAGTTTTTAATCACTTTTTAAGTCCATGTAACTTGAAAACTAAAATTCTTAGAGAATTTTTGTAAAAAGTATTTTAAAGTTTGACTAATAAGTTTTAATTTATGACCTTAAACTTTATATTTAGAGCATTTCTTCCAATAATTTGATAGCCTTGAAAAATTTTATGGAATCAATAAATGTTAAAAATATGGGTTTCATCCCACATAACTTATGCTTGTCCCATTATAATCCAGTTTCGTCAGTTGTATTTTATTCTGCACAAAATAACTTGTAAATTTCACTGCTATTTTATATTTTAAAAGTATTTCTTTTATTATTTATGATATATCAAATGTACCTCTAATCCCTATGATTATTGCTGGTCTTGTCATTACGATAGCACCCACAGTTCTTATCGGATCTTAATGAAATTGTTCACACTTATTCTATAGGCAATTACCATGATCAAGTTCAAAGATGAGCTGAATCATTTGGATAGTTTTGAAATTATGGCTGTTTGAAATTTTCATGATTTTTCGTAAAAATCAGTTCTCAATCACTGCTAAAGCTTATATAACTTCAAAACTAACATTCATAGACAATTTCCGTAAAAAGTTTCTTAAAGCTTGTTTAATGTGCTTTAATTTATGACCTCAATCTTCTTGTTTTGACCATTTCTTCTAATAATTTGATAGCCTAAAAATTTTAAATGAAATAAAAAAATGTTGGGAATATGGTTTTTTATTCCATATAACTTAAACATTTCTCATTAGAATTCAATTTCGTCAGTTCTATTTTATTGTGAAGAAAATAACCTGTAAATTTCACAGCTATTTTATATTTTTAAAGGATTTCGTTTGTCACTTATGATGCTTCAAACGTACCAGTACGTCCTATAATTATAACTGGTCTTGCCTTCGTAATAGCGTTTACAATCATGATCATACTAATTAAATTTCCTATACTTTGTTTACGTGAAGGTTAGTTTGATACATTACCTATATAATGTTTTGTGAAATCAACTATCTGAAGTTCTCCATTGAAAATAGTCGTTGTCTTTTTTTACCCTCACTCTTAGTAAACGAGCCTTATTTCATATCATGACTATACACTAGGGTGCTCCGTTTGAAACGAAGATTTTTTTTTTTTTTCGTTCCCCATCAAAAATCTTGTGCTACATGTAAAAATAAAAATCCAGTAAAATTTAGAGCTCTTAATAGCAATTTTAAGAACTGGAACAACGTCGCTGAAGTTTTTCCATGCTAAGAGCATGTAAATTGTGATTCTTTTTTTCTTTCCGAGTAAAACTCAGCCCCATATTCACGTATCTTATTGGTTCAAAGTTTTCTTGGAAGAGAATTGTATGCTCTGTGAGAAAGCCTGTATGTGCTCAGCAGTACCTTTAACTACAGCTCTCGTGGAAGCCTTGAAAGTCTAATTTCCTACGAAATTAGTGGTTTTTTGTTGTTAACTTGTAAACGGTTGACTTTTGAGAAAAAAAGTTAATGACATTTTTTGTAGAAAATTTAGTTTTCTATAAAAAAGTTTCCATAAGTCAAATCTCTAAAATCAATATTTAAAAAGATATATAAGCTTTAAGTAATTAAAATTCAAAATTTCACATAAATGTCAAGATTAATGGTTTTATAATTAGAAACCATTATATAAACCATGTTTTTTCGAACATAATCCATCTGTTAGGTCCCAAGGAAATTGAAAATTCGAACAAGATTCTTTAAACCTGTGTTTTAATCATTCAATTTTTGAAAAGAATTTCAAATGAGATTGGTACTTTAGAACGATTTCGATTAATAATTACGACCATTTTATATTTTATGTGAATATATATTAATTGATACTTACCATAAGTAAATAACTGAATATATTTTATAGTATTGAACATTGACATTTAGCTGAAATTTTAAATTTTAATTACTTAAAACTTATATATCTTTTTAAATATTGATTTTAGAGATTTGACTTGTAGGAACTATTTTATTAAAGACTAAATTTCCTACGGAAAATGTCATTTACTTTTTTCCCAAAAGTCAACCGTTTACAAGTTAACAACAAAAAAACACTAATTTCGTAGGAAATTAGACTTTCAAGGCTTCCACGAGGGCTGTAGTTGAAGGTACTGCTGAGCACACACAGGCTTTTTCAAAGAGCATACAATTTTCTTCCAAGAAAACTTTGAACCGATAAGATACGTGAATATGGGGCTGAGTTTTATTCTGAAAGAAAAAAAGAATCAAAATTTACATGCTTTTAGCATGAACAAACCTAAACGACGTTGTTCCAGTTCTTAAAATTGTTATTAAGAGCTCAAATGTTTTACTGGATTTTGATTTTAACATGCAGAACAAGATTTTTGATGAGGAATGAAAAAAAAAAAAATCTTCGTTTCAGACGGAGCACCCTACTATACACTTACATGAATCACAGAATGTGTATGTATGAAACTGTTTATATAGATTAATTGAAAAATCCACCTTCCATTTTGGCTGCCGAATGGCCATTATAATTAGTTTAGAAGTTATGGCTGTTTGAAATTTTAACGATTTTCCGAAAGAATCAGTTTTCAATCACTTTTAAAGTCCATATAACTTTAAAACTAAAGTTCATAGAGAATTTCTGTAAAACGTATTCTAAAGCTTGACTAATAAGCTTTAATTTATGACCTTAAACTTTATATTTAGAGCATTTCTTCCAATAATTTGATAGCCTTAAAAATTTTAATGAAATAAAAAAATGTTGAAAATATGGTTTTCATTCCACATAACTTATGCTTGTCCCATTATAATCCAGTTTCGTCAGTTGTATTTTATTGTGCACAAAATAAGCTGTAAATTTCACTGCTATTTTGTATTTTAAAAGTATTTCTTTTATTATTTATGATGTATCAAATGTACCTCTAATCTCTATGATTATTACTGGTCTTGTCATAACAATAGCACCCATAGTTCTTATCGAATCTTAATGAAATTTTTTACACTTATTCTATAGCATATTATCTTGATCAAATTCAAAGATGAGCTAAATCAGTCAATTAGTTTTGAAGGAATGGTTGTTTGAAATTTTCACGATTTTTCGAAAAAATCAAATTTTATTTACTGTTGAAGTTCATATGAGATTAAATTTAAAACTGATAGACAATTTCAGTAAAAAGTATCATAAAGCTTGCTTAGTAAGCTTTAATATATGACTTTAACTTTTATTTTTTGACCATTTTTTCCAATGATTTGATGGCCTTGAAAATTCTAATGGAATCAACAAATGTTGCAAATATGGTGGTCATTCTACATCACTTATGCATTTCTTATTATACTACAATTTTGTCAGTTGAATTTTATTGTGAACAGAATAAACCTGTAAATTTCACAGCTATTTTATGTTTTAAAAGTATTTTTTTTATTATTTATGATGAATCAAATGTACCACTAATCCCTATGACTATCACTGGTCTTGCCATCGTAATAGCGATTACAATTATGATCTTATACTAATTAAATTTTCGAAGCTTTGTTTACGTGATAGTTAGTTTGGTACATTACCTATATAATGTTTTGTCAAATCAACTATCTCAAGTTCTCTATCGAAAATAGTTTTTATCTTTTTTTTTTTTTTTTTTTTTTTCTACCCTCACTCTTAGAAAACGAGCTTAATTTCATATCATGACTATACACTAACATGTATCACAAGATATGTATGTATGTATCTTTTTATATAGTTTAATTGGAAAATCTACCTTTCATTTCGGCTGCCGAATGGCCTTTTTAAGTTTGTAATTATTTTATTATTATTATTTTTACTTACATCATCTTCGCTTAATGATTCAGTACTCGAAAGTTTTCTATGTGGGTTATATCGTCTGACATCAGATCTTTTTATTTTTAAATTTTCATTTTTACCGATATATCCGTTTTTATTATTTTCAATTAACCGTTGGTCAATAGGGTGATCAGTCCTACTGCCATCGCTAGTGGGTTTGACGACTGGGTCTGTAGTATTGTTACTGACTGGACCAACCGCTTGAGTTTTTGGCTCAAGAATTTGACGTTTTTCAACCGAATCTTTAGACCGACCACTTGAGTATTTTTCTCAAGACATTTAATTTTCGAATCAATTTGTCTGACTCTGTCGACTGAGTTAGATACAATATTAGTTTCATCGCGAATTATTTTGTTACCTGGGGTAATTTCCTCTGAACTTGATTTATTATTTTTGGCCAGTTTTTTCAAATTTAGTATTATGTTATTCTAGAGAACGTTCGTAAATAACGATATCGTCTAAGTAAACAAAGAGATCTGCTCCTTGTAACCCACGTAACACTGAATCCATTAACCTTTGGAACGTTGCCGGAGCATTTTTAAGTCCAAGTGGCATTCTATTAATTTGGTAATGACCATGAGGAGTTGTAAATGCTGTTTTGTGGTTATCTTTAGGATCTACTTTCAATTGATGAAAACCGGATTTTAAATCAATAGATACTATAATCGTATCTATCCGTGTCGTCTTGTGTCAAGCCAGTCCTCGTCTTCGCTTGTCCCGACAGAGTACAGACGAATTACGGGTACTTTTACTTTAACATCCTTATCGAGAGTATTAATCGCGTACAAATAAGCGATACCGTTATTATTATTTACTGAAGCTTTACCCGCGTAAATACCGTTTTCAAATTCTATTCGAGGTGCATAGCCCTCATTCAGTTTACTATCGACTCGAACAAACATTGCTGTTTTCGTTCGAGCATTTAAAACGAAATATTCTCCTTCAGTTAATGATATTTGTAGGTTATTTAAATATTTAAAGGTTATAGTATTTCTACTAAATTAATTATTCCGCCGTGTTCTCGTAAAAATTCCATGCCGAGTATGCCCACATAGTCTAAAGGGAATTCATCTGGTATTACATGGAAATAAGTATCTTTATTAAAAATTTGTATTCTTATCCTACCCAAAGTGATAGCTCCGGAGACACCGTTTAACTTGTAACAATATGATTCATCGATTAATTTTTTATATTTTACTTTTCCGTGTTTTATTAAATTTAAATTACATGCGTTGTCTACTAAAACTTTCCCATAACTAGATAATATATCTTTAGATCTAAAGATAATCGACGTAGGTTTATAATCAATTGATATGGCATCCATGGAATAAGTTTCTGTTGGTATTTTTAAGTTTTGTTTAAATTTTGGCGCAGAGCTTTCACGTTTCCCATCGGAGCGCTGACTCGAGGGAACGCTTGATTGTTTCCCGTACTTGTAGTTGGTTTTGAATTTAAACCGTCGCGTTTTCTTTCGTTGTAAATTTTTTTCGACAGTTATTTACTGAATGACCGTTCATGCTACAACAGCTGCATTTTAAAATATTTTTATTTGGGCTTGGTTTTGCTTCAGTTTCATTTTTATACATCAAGACTCTACATTCATCAATATTATGATTATTTCTTTTACAAAAATTACAAAATTTATTTGAGTTGGTTTGATTTTGATTCTTAATTTGTTCCGACATTCCACGACCGTTTCTGTTATAATTTTCATCAAATCATTGGTATGGGTTTAAGTTTCGAATTTGATGATTATTCTGGTTAATGGGATTATGTGGATTGGGGTCTTGGATCGCGAAACAATTCTTATTTGGGTTGTTATCAATTGGTTTGAAAAGTTTGTTTATATTTTTCATCTGTTGTAATTTTTGTTCCGCTTTAATTGCTGCAGTAGCGGCTGTAGCAAGATCCGTAAATTCGTCATTGTGTTTAAATAAAGCAAGTCTTGGTTCTATACCTGTGTCACGATCGGAGAGAGTGAAGGCGACGGGCGAAGGGTTTTATTTAATTAATTATTTAGTAAAACTACCCCAAGATATTTATTCTATTACTCAACCAAGGAGCCTAATAGGACCGTCACGTGGCTAGTGTGAGAATGTTTAATATTTGGTAAGTTTTTATATACTAAATAAGTCTATATCGTACCGAGCGGAAGTACGATAGACAATCCCGATCGTTGACCTGCGTGGCTTTAGGGTAGGTCAGGGATTTTAAAGCGAGAGGGAAACAGGTAGGTGAATATGGGCCCTCGAGAAGTCCCTGTTCCTTTACGTCTGTCTCTTACTGTACCCGTTAACTTATGAATGTTAGAGTGAGAGGTATAAATAAGAGAAGATGTTTTTGATTAAAAAAAAGAAAAGAATCTGTATATTCTTGTATAAAATTATAATAAGGTTTACATTGGGTATGTTATAGGTTTAACAATATGTATGTATATATATTTTGACTTACCACTCAGCTGGAGGTGGTTTACAAATTTGCGCTGATCACACTCTCTCTCAATTCACCGATTTGAATTTATGATCGCGAAATTGTTTTATTTAATTCGCCGGAACACTGCACTGTGGCGTCGTGATTTTACCTCAGCGGAATTACTGCACTATCCGGACTCGGAGCTACTGGGGTGCCAAGCGGATACACTCCCCTATCTACTGAATACGAATGCGGATATTGAAATTTGTTTTTAGGATTTCGATCTAGGAGTCTGGATTCCTAGGCTATAGACCGTCACGAGACCGATGATCCTGATTTGGGTGAGTCAAATCGACCGTGATTTTTGCGAGTTTCTAAAATTTAAGTATTTGGCCAAGGAGTCCGATTGCCTAGGCGGTGGACCGTCACGTGGACAACAATTAAAATTTTACCTCTGATTCGCGGTACTAACCGGACTTAAGCCGTTAGAACTAATCGGTACTTTGTTAAAGTCTGGAGAGCTTCGGAGAGATTATTTTGATCGACTCGAGATCCGGCAGAGTTTAATTCTGATTAGCGATTGACTGCCTTCGTTAGGTTTTCGGCAGTTTATATACTCTAGTTTTGATGGGAGAGTCATAGATTTTTGGTGCAATCATTGGGTCCATCTCATTAACATGATGAGTAAGTACACGATTCCGGGAATAACTTTCTAAAAATTTAGAAAAGTCCATATATGGACATCGGGTGATATCGTTTTTGTCAACAACAACGGATGAGTAAGTGCTCTAATAGAAAAACAAATGGCTAAGTGCGTAGATCTGATTCGTCACAGCATGGGAACGTATGCAGTGATTTCGAAATATGTAAATTAGATGGTCGTAAAATTTTTATGACCGTTGAGTCAATTAGAGGTCCGGTGCACACGTGCAGGTGTTCCGTTAAGTCGTAGCTATACATACTTTGGGTACTACGCCCGTACGCATACATACATACTCTCTTATAAATGTGTTGTGAATAGGTGTACGCAGGTAAGTGTGGATGCAAGATGAGTATACGGCTAGACGACATAATTGGGTTTGAGCATAGGCTATGCCCTTTTGATAGAGAGAAAAAGAGAAAGGTATATTGTCATATCGGTCGATCTCTGTTTTCTTACTCATCGTGCATGCACTTACATAGGTACCTGAGATGATCTCAACGCAAAGATTTTTGGTGTGGCTTTGTACCTTTTGTTTATAAAGTGAAAAAGTTGGAAAAATTAATTAAATGGTTAAATCGCGAACCATATGTAACGATTGTTACACCTGAGATAAACGCTTGTACCGCTATTTCTTTAGCTAAAATTATTTTTTCATCTTTACTATTACCGCCTGTATCTGCGATTTCTGAGCAAGTATCTTGTAAATGTTTATTTACTCTATAGTAAAAGTCCATTACACGTTCATTTGATTTTTGTTCTAAGTCATTAAATTCTTTCAACCAAACTGAAACTTGTTTGCTTAATCTTAAATTCAAGTTTAAAAATACGATAAATTCGTCTATTGTTTTTACGTTTGACCGACTTATTCTAATTAAAGGTTCGCCTTTACATTTAGATTTTGATATCCTAACGAGCGCGTCTTCGTTTATTTCTCTTAGGTATTCTTTCGAGTCCTTGCAAGCCTGTATAAATGATTCTACGGGGTAACTTATACCATCGAAATCTGGTATAGTTTAAAAAAATTCTTTGTAATCCAACTTATTATTTGAAATTGAATTATGTGTTAAATTAAAGTTTCGAGGTGATTGGTGTGAAGCACCTGCGGGTGGGATTCTATCAAAATGTATTTTTAATTGCTGCGCAATAGCTGCTTGACAATTTTCTTCAAATTTATTTTTTATCTCGATTTTTTCTACTAATAATTCTTGGATTTGAGTTTTTAACGCTAGTACCTCGTTCTGGGTTTCCGTAAGGGGAATTTCCATTTGTTCGGTACTCAGTTTTATTTATGTAAATATTTTAAGAGACAAAAAAAAAATTTTAACAATATAATTGACTTACTAATTAGTTGTTTACAGGTTTGAATTTCAGATGAGTCGGTAGTTGTAGTTGGTACGAAGATCCTTGTTGCCGTCGGAAGGTTGATGGAAACGCTGAGCAGGAATATGCGATGACTGTAGATTTCTCAGCTATGATTGTTGTTGAACTGCGTCTGTCGGGAGTCGTGAATGATGTTGGTAGAATTAATTTATTTTAAATTTTGATTCTTTATTAACTTCACTCGCTTGAAATTTATTATGACTTTTATTTTTAATTCACAAAAAAAAAAATTTTACTTTTTTTTTCTTAATGTATCTGATTTTAAAAAATTTATATTTCATCTTTATTAATTATTTTATAAGAGCAGAAAAAAAATTTTAATTTCAGATCTTGAATACGTAAAAGAAATTTCGAATTTTTAATTCAAATGTTCGAGGTTATTATTTTATTATTTTTTTTTGTGATTTTATTTCAATTATTTATAAATTTTTGATTTCATTTATTTGAATGTTGATTATTATTTATTGATAGATACGAGGCCCCGGTAGGTGCTGCCTCTATCTGCCGGAAGTGCAACTACATTTGAATTTGAATGTAGTTGTGATTACGCAATATTCCACCCGCCATCAGCAACAGAGTTGGTGATTGATGAGTTCTTGAGTACTTGATCTTTCGTTGAGCATGCCATTGAACCAGTTGAGTTATTCTTCGTCATCTTCTTGAGGTTCTGATTCATTTGGTAAGAGCGCAAGCTTCGTGATTGAACGAGTGAGTGTCGAGTTCACTGTTTTGAGTGTAGCAACCCTAGACAATCCATCTTTACCAGGGTGGAGTGTGATGATACGAGCGAGAGGCCACCTGGTTGGTGGAAACCTTTCGTGAGTAGTACAAGTGACCCAACTTGATTTGATGAGTTGGACGTTGCCACTTGGTGATTGCCAGTTGTCTTTGCAGATAACTTGTAGACCAATGATTCCAGAACTGTTGAACACGTTGTTGTAGAAATTGCCATCTGGACAATCGAGAACTATTTGTATCGATGAGTGCTGGTTCAGGAATCATGTTGAGTGCTCGTCCAATTAAGAAGTGACCAGAAGTGAGTGCGTCAATGTCATCTGGATCTTCATTGATAGGCTCCAATGGTCTTGAGTTGAAGATAGCTTCCATCTGCGTCTCCAATTTTTGAGTGATATTGGACCAGTATATTCAGCTCCAGTGTGTGTGAATGCAGATGATGAAGTGACTTGTGATACTGGTAGCTGAACCATGAGTTGTTGATCTCTATCAGCACGATGTCGTGCGCATTTTAAACATTTAAGTATAACTGAGCGTACTGGATGTCTACCGCCAATGATCCAGTACCTTTGCCTGATGAATGCAAGAGTAAGTTGAGTACCACCATGCATGGTACGCTGATGAGCATCAGAGATGATGAGTTTAGTGAGTGCAGCATTCCGTGGTAGGATAGCAGGATGCTTACTTTGGTCTTGATTTGGAGCATTTTCCAATCGTCCACCTACTCGAATGATGCCGTCGGTATCAATGAATGCAACCAATCGAGCAAACGGATGACCATAAGGCCATGGTACGTGTTTGGAGTGCATGTTGATCTCGTTTGCAAAATGAATACGTTGCGTTTCTTTGATACAGAAGTTGAGTGCATAAATTACTTCGTCAGAAGTAATTAGAGTCTTGAGTGATGAGTTAGGTGATTTCTTGATCATGTCACGGAGTCCAAAGCAGATTGCAGTAGCTTGCAACATGCGTAGGCGTGGTATTGGCAGTTCCATAATGGGCCACCTTGATTTCATTGATGAATCCGATGAAAATAAGGCCAGTCCAGGCCGTTCTTCTGCTTGAGCTTCCGTATCATCGATTGATGGACATTTAGGCCAGGACGATAAACTCTTGAGCAACCATGGTAGGCCAGTCCACCAAAGTTGATAATCACGGAGTTATGTAGGCGTCAACCCTCGTGTTGAGCAGCCTGCTGGGTTTTAAGTGCCCGGAATAAACTTCCAGTGGCCATCTAGAACTAGATCTTGAATTGTGACACATCATTCCGGACAGACTCCTTCCAGCGAGACTGGTGAGATTTTATCCACGTGAGTGTGAGTGCTGAGTCCGTCCACAAGTATGTCGGCGATTGAGTGAGATTTAGAGTGCTCTGGCAGTGTTTTATGAGTTTTGCCAACATGTGAGCTGCGGTGAGTTCTAACCTTGGAATCGTTAATTGTTTTAACGGGGCTACCTTGGCTTTTGAGCAGAGCAGCGTAACTCTGACTTCATGAGCAGGTGTGTGGACTTTGATGAACACGGCAGCTGCCATTGCCAATTGCGAGGCATACGAGAATCCATGTATCTCGGTGGTTGAGCACGTGGATGAGTGGATCCATTTTGGAATTTTGATTTCAGATATGAGCTTGAGTTCATTCTTGAAGTTTCTTCATTTTAGCCGATGATTGGCTGCCAATGGAGTGTCCCAGCTGAGCTTCTCGAGCCAAAGCTCCTGCATGAATACCTTGGCTCGAATGATGAGTGGTGCTAGAAATCCAAGAGGATTGAATATTCGAACAATCTCTAATAGATTGATCCTTGTGGTAAATTTTGAGTAGAGCATGGTGGTGAGTATGTAAATAGAATTGATCTGAGTGTGAAGACCAGTACATGCATAGAATCTTGGTACTGGAGTTTGCATCTTCGAATTCATGAGTCTTGATTGCTTCCACATGATTGATTTGTTGTAATTTTGAATGATTACTTGCCTATTTCGCAAGAAGGAATCCGCCCGCCTTGCAGAGTGCTTCAAGTTGATCAGCAACTTGTTGTAATGAGTTCATCTAACACGTGTGCGATGATGACTGAGTCGTTCGAATGCTTAAATGACAGTTTGAGTGCAAATTGACATTTAGCTTTACCAGCATTGGATACACCGATATTAATAATCTGAATAGATGAGTGCGTGCGTTAGAGATAAAGTGAGTGCACCAAAAAATCTGAAACAAAAAGATGATTCAGAACCTGGATCCAGCAATATACATACTGGATGAGTACTCAACTGATGATAAGGGCAAGTAGATAAGTTGCGAAAAAGATTGCTTAGCGATGAGTACTAGTATGACGAGTGCAGTAGATGAGTGCGTAACAGCTGCAGCAACGTATGAAGCTGTTTTTGCGGATGAGCGCGGTGGTTTAGACGAAGACGCCTGTTCCACTCGTTCTTGAGCACGAGCACGACTGACCAAGAACTCAGTGAGTACTTTGAGTGTTGGGTATTCCGTGGAAGCACCCATTTTGTTTTCCCAGAGCTCCCGGTTGTATGAGTCCGGCTTGGATATGATCAACTCCGTAAGCAGTGGATTCATATCTTAGTTAATTTGCACACCTAGTACTTTAAGCTCGTTGATTGCCTCCAAAACAATGTTTAGGAGGTCATTGAGCTGCTCAGATGAGCGTGAAGTAAGCGTTTGCATGTGCAAGAGCTTGTCCAATTGAGCACCGATGAGTAAACGAAGATTGTTGTATCTCTCCTTGAGCTGATTCCAAACAGGTACAAATTGGTCATCGTACATTTGTACACTGGCAAGGCTGAGTGCAGCCTGTCCCTGAAGACAGCTTTTCAAGTACTGGAAACGTTGAACTGGAGCGAGTTCCTGAGCATTAATCACCATTGAGGTGAATGAGTCCCTGAATTCAGGCCAGTTCAAGTAACTGCCATCGAACTGGGGAATCGCGAGTGCTGGCAGATAAGTTGGAGTCCGGGTTGAGTGCACTACAGCTGGAGCAGCAGCTGAAACTGGTATTGAGTTGATGAGTGCGATGAGTTTGCCTTTGGCGGCAATATACGATCGATACACCAGATCGTATACCCCGTCCTTGACATATGAGCTCTCCAAGAATTCCTTGGTGCAGGTGAGTGCGAGTGATTCGTGAGTGAGGTTGAATCAGTGCCATTCACCCTCGAGTAACTCAAGCCGGGACTTGAGCTGAGCCAAACCATCGGCAGCGGTGAGTGTTGCAGCCAGAGCTTCCCAGTCTGAGAAGGCTCTGAGCCGTGAGTGCTGACTAATCACTTTCATCTCGAGTGCTAGAGAAGTCGTCGATTTCTTTAGAGTGCGTCTAGTTTTGAGTTTAGGCGGATCTCTCTCGCCGTTGTTCCCAGCGTGGGTGACACTGGGGTCGCTGAATGCATGTTTGTCCGTTGATTTTGATCTCCGGAAAAAAGAGTGGATCCGGGGTGGTGCCTCCTGAACCCGTTGAGCGCTGTTCTTTAATTGGAGGATCCTCCTTCTTCTTCTCATCTCCCATGTTGAGCTCCGTAACCTGTGATGGGTTTATATGAGTGCAGCTGCCCACTGATGATGCTACCGACGCAACCAACCAACCATTCGGCTCGAAGGACTATAAAATGTTGTAATAATAATTAAATAAAGATATGCCAGGACTGGTTGCTGGTTGGGATGCTTGAAAAATACGCATATTTAAAAATATAAAAATATTTTTATTTTTCACAGCATATAATATCACAGGGTTACAAAACTAAATCGTTGATTTAATTTATTAATACTGTTAGTTGCTTGAGCTCATGGATACGTAATTAATTAATTGGATGCAAATGGTGAAATTGAGCTCGAGTAAATAATTGAAATAATTGAAGTAATTAATTAGAGTCTATTTGAACACTGAGTTAATCGCAAAAATGTCATAATAATAAGTAACATGAAATCAGAGGTTACCGAGCGAAGTTAATTATTGAAAACTGTAATTACTATTTTTGAATAGCAACAAATACATAAATAATTTAGTTATTGAGTTTTACTAATAATGTTCACTTAAGTTAATTGAATTTTATGAGCTCGTTATAAATTACACTGACTTTAATTTATTAGTTGAATACGTGGTAGCATGATTGCAGAGGCTACTGAGTGAGAAGTTAACTTTAAATTTAATTAATATATTGAGCATAATGATAATTAATTAATTGTGATATTGAGTCCTGTATTTTAATTGAGCACTGGTAATAATAATTTATTTAAGAAAGAAGGCACCTGTGATGTTTCCCGTTTGAATAACCTCTTAAGATACGTGGTTTACAATCGCTGAAGTATTGAGTTCTCGAGGTATTTTATTTATGAGTTCTGGTGCTCTTAATTATAAAAATAATTAGAATTTCATAGAGCTTGATGATCACTGAATTTAATTAAACAATTACTTTTATTTATTTACTCGTGATGAGCACAAAATGATAAGATTTAGAATAACACGTCTTTTCACTTGAATGTATAAACCACAAGATAATGGCGTCAGCCTTCTTCACACAAGGCAGGAAAAAGTCGATGCGCATGCGTCGCACTGCGCTGGTCAAGTTAAAATTTACAGATACTAGGCCCCGGTAGGTGCTGCCTCTATCTGCCGGAAGTGCAACTACATTTGAATTTGAATGTAGTTGTGATTACGCAACACCCTCACTCTTAGATCTAAGATTTTTCGAGATTTTTTGAGAAAGTTTTTGAAATCGAGCCAAATTTTATATCATGACTACACACTTACACATATCACAAGATATACGTGTACAAAATGGAGTTTTCAGACCGATTGATTGGGAAATCTACCTTCAACTTCGGCTGCCGAATGTTCTTTTTAATAAATCTACTCGTTCATCCGTTTTTTCAAGTCAAAGTTTAAAGTACATTGAATTTCAATATTTTTTTACTTTTTGGCGCACCTACTAGGCTTATAACAAAATTTAATAGCATCTTTTTTGGAGACCATTTCATCTCTTGCAAATCATCTATTAAAAATTTTCCGGAATTCCGATACGTTCTTTAGTGATTCGCATGTAAACATTAATTTCTAAAAAAAAATCAAATTCTGATTTTTATTGATTGCCGAAATGAGAATTGTAAATTTATTTTACTTTCAGTTTTTTATCTATAACAATTAAATGAATGAAAAAAATTATGTGTTTATCCAAGAGATAATCACAGGTTGATGTTATTTACTTTTAGTAAATCCAAGCGTTCCAGTTATAACTAAGTGCAAGGTTCTTTTTTATTCTTTGTAAGCCTTTTTAATATTTCACGGGAATCATTCCGGGTCGGAAGAAACTATTGGATAAGGCTTGGACCAGACCTTGGCCAATCGTTAGCCAATGCTGCCAAGCCCTGGATCGAACCGTTGGGTGAGCCTTGGATGATGGCCATGTTCCAAACCTCGGGAGGCAAAAAAACGAGTCTTGGGCTGAGCCTTGGTAAACGAAACAGCGAGGCTTGAGCCGAGCCTCGGGAAACCAAAAATTAAGGCTTGAGCCGAGCCTCGGAAAACCAAAAATTGAGTCTTGAGCCGAGCCTCGGGAAAAAAAAAACAGGCTTGGGTCGAGCTTCCAGAAACGTACGAATCAGATCTGGACTGAGCCTTAGAAAACCAAAAAATTAGGCTTGAGCTAAGGTTTGAGGTACTATAAAATTAGGCTCGGACCGAACTTTGAAATACAAAAAATGAGAGCTGGTCCAAGCCTCGGAAAACCGAAAATCGTGCTCAGATCGAGCCACGAAATACAATGGATGAAGATTGGATGTTGAATATTTATGAAATGTATTAAAAATGTGTTACTGATTGACTAATGTTAATTTTTCAACGTTTAATTTTACATTATGACTTATATTTGTATATTTAATTAGTGAAGTAATTATTACAATAAATAATATTGCTTTATTTTTCGAACGAATATAAATGATTCGAATCACAATCAATATACTGTTAATTAAGTCTTAAACTTATCCAGAATACTAAGAATCTTATAGAAAATATGATTAAATCTAACACTGCATACTATAATTATCATATTAATTAACAAACTATTTTAATTTTCAAAACCTGTACATATGTGCATTTTCAAAAGAATATGTCACATATATCTTAAATAGAAGGTAACAAAACCTTAAGTATTAATATTACAATAAACTTGTACGTAATTAAATATTATCAGTAAAAATTTTAAACACAAAATTAACGATTTTTTTTTAATAATAAAATTTCAAAGGCATGGTTCTTGTATAGAGATGAAATTTCAAATAAAAACTTCAACGTTGAAGGCATCCTCCATCGCGATCCTTTCTGAAAATAGATATTAATTATTGTTTATTTTTGAAATAATTATGAATTTCATGGCCTATAATAAATACATTTAAATAAATAAAAAATTTACCTTCTAGACCGCTATTCATATTGTAATTATTTCACGTATCATTTGATACCTCAACATGGATGCTACCTGATGAAGAATGTTTTTCGGAACTAATTAAGTTACCTAAAATAAAATATATCATCATTAACCATTTTTTAATATTCAATTCTAGTATATTTTAATACTAATAATTGACATAAATTACTGAAAGAAATATCAAGCTCACCGTTATTATTATTATTATTATTATTATTATTATTATTATTATTATTATCATTATGTGAGGACGTGTTTTTATGTGCTCTGAGTCTTAAAGTTACAAGATATGGATTAGTGTGTCAAATAAACAAATTTTATATTCGAAGTGATGTTATACGATAAAGAATCAGATGATAAGATAAAATTTATTATTATTACAGTGATTTTTTTATTAATTAGGAGTTTTGTAACATTGTGAGAATTTGGAGGTTGGAGTGTACAATTTTCGGGGGTGGGGCAGCCACGTGCTCTTCACGGGTACATACTGGTCATGTCGTATTCCACATGCAATCTGTGTAAACAGAAAAATGTGAAACTTCCGTACGAATGTTCAGGGTGCGGAAACATACACTGGTCACAGAAATTAAGGGATAGAAAAAAAATCCGAAATTTTTAGGTGATTTTCAACATGCTGTAACTCGGTGAAAAATGGTCGTATAAAAAACCTAAAAAAAGCAAATTGTAGCCTCAAGTTTCTAGTTTTCAGATCTGGACCTCAAAATTTTTTATCATGTACGGTTCCAGAGTAATCATAAGAAAACCAACGAAAAAAAAATTTTCAAAATTTTTGCTGGTCTTTCAATACCTCTATGGGCGACAATAAATTTTTTTAAATAATCCGACTGTCTGACTTTTCTCGGAAATTTTATGCCCTTTAATTTGGTGGCCTTAAAAAGTCTCTACGACGATTTGGCGCCGAGTTATCATTGATCAAAGCAAAAAAGTTCATTTTGGCTTTGATAATCAATAACTCCGGATGTATTGGTCGTACAGAGAATGGAAGCAGGGTTTTGAAAACTGGAAAACATTCTCTATAAGGCAAAATTAGTGGCATTTGATAGAAAAATTTTTTTTCAAGCGATATTGTTTGGTAAAAAACAGGTCAAAATTCACAAATTTAAGGATATTCGGAAATCTTGCTATAACTTTGGATATAACGGATGAACAAAGGATATCTTCGACTTTTTTTCAACCTCAAAGTGTCCTGAAAAAACCCTGAAAATTTCAAATCGCTGCGATTTTTCTTTCTTAGTGCCCCGAAGCTTTAAATTTATCGATTTTGTCAAAAATCACCATAATTGGTAGTTTCTCGGTTTTTGTTCATTCTTTCGATTTGAAAATGGTTTTTTTACCGATAATCTTCATTTCTTCGATCAGAAAGATCGATTATCGAAAAAAATTGAAAAAAAAAAAATTTTGGAGAAAACTTTTTTTTTTCAAAATTTTTTTTTTCAAAAATTTTTTTTTTTCAAAATTTTTTTTTTTGTTGTATCTGAAATGATTTATCATTGTCAAAAAAAATTCCTAAAATTTTTTTTACCGCTGTAACTGCATCTGCTTCAAATGTCAACTTAACAAACATACCCTTTGGGTAACTCTAATGCCGGCCGTAAAAAAAATTTTAGGAATTTTTTTGACAATGATAAATCATTGCAGATACAACAAAAAAAAAAAATTTTGAAAAAAAAAAATTTTTGAAAAAAAAAATTTTGAAAAAAAAAAAGTTTTTTTCAAAATTTTTTTTTTTTCAATTTTTTTCGATAATCGATCTTTTTGATCGAAGAAATGAAGATTATCGGTAAAAAAACCATTTTCAAATCGAAAGAATGAACAAAAACCGAGAAACTACCAATTATGGTGATTTTTGACAAAATCGATAAATTTAAAGCTTCGGGGCACTAAGAAAGAAAAATCGCAGCGATTTTAAATTTTCAGGGTTTTTTCAGGACACTTTGAGGTTGAAAAAAAGTCGAAGATATCCTTTGTTCATCCGTTATATCCAAAGTTATAGCAAGATTTCCGAATATCCTTAAATTTGTGAATTTTGATCTGTTTTTTACCAAACAATATCGCTTGAAAAAAAATTTTTCTATCAAATGCCACTAATTTTACCTTATAGAGAATGTTTTCCAGTTTTCAAAACCCTGCTTCCATTCTCTGTACGACCAATACATCCGGAGTTATTGATTATCAAAGCCAAAATGGACTTTTTTGCTTTGATCAGTGATAACTCGGCGCCAAATCGTCGTAGAGACTTTTTAAGGCCACCATATTAAAGGGCATAAAATTTCCGAGAAAAGTCAGACAGTCGGATTATTTAAAAAAATTTATTGTCACCCATAGAGGTATTGAAAGACCAGCAAAAATTTTGAAAATTTTTTTTTCGTTGGTTTTCTTATGATTACTCTGGAACCGTACATGATAAAAAATTTTGAGGTCCAGATCTGAAAACTAGAAACTTGAGGCTACAATTTGCTTTTTTTAGGTTTTTTATACGACCATTTTTCACCGAGTTACAGCATGTTGAAAATCACCTAAAAATTTCGGATTTTTTTTCTATCCCTTAATTTCTGTGACCAGTGTATTTCATCAAAGCTGTAGGAAAAAGAAACACATATTTTTAGATAAAGAGAATATATTAGTGACATGTGGAGGTAATGAAATGGAAGTTGATGATACAGAAACTGTCAAGTCAAACTACAGTAAGAGGAGTGTAAAAAGGAAACGAGTTGAGACAGTCGAGTACGATATTCTTGATAAATTGGACACAGTTATGGACTGGATTGATAATATTGATTTTGAGGTTGAGTCATTCAAAACAGAAATAAAAGATATATTCATAAAAGAATTAGTTAAATTTAAAAAAGAAATAGTGGAAATAGTAAGACAGTCGGTACGTAAGGGAATGTTGGAAATTAATCATCACATTGGTAGTGTAGAAGCGACATCTGACATCCATAATTCGAACGTTGATTCATACGCAACGGAAGTAAAGCAGTCAGAGATGGAAAATATCATAGGAAAACCAAAATAAAAGCAAGATTGTGCGGCGACTATTAAGAAACTAAAGACAAATGTAGATGTTGGTGTGCTTGGACTAGGAGTAGAGAGAATTGATAAAACTCGAAGTGGAAAAGTAATAATCGGGTGTAAACAAAAAGAAAAGTCACATAAGTTGGTAGATGGACTCAAGAAACAGATAAGAGAAGACTATAACATAAAAATAAATGATAAAAAGATGCCAAAATTACAAATTATTGGCATTAAAGAAGAAATTATTTCACAGAAAGAAGAAAATGAGATTGTGCAAATGATACAGAGACAAAATGAGGTTAAAATGGAGGAGAATAGTAGAATGGAAATTAAAAAGAAAACTATTGGTAAAAGAAAGGACGGAATAATAATATTAAAAGTAGACCCAAAAACACATAAATATTTACTGGAGCTGAATACGATAAAACTCGGTTGGAATAAATGTACAGTGTCAGATTGTGTAAGTGTATTAAGATGTTATAAGTGTCGGGGGTATTATCATTTCTCAAAAAATGGTAGAAATGAAGTTGAATGTAGAACATGTGCAGGAGATCACAAGGAAAGTGAGTGTGAAAGTATGGAAAGTAAATGTGTCAACTGTGCAAAGATGAAAGTAGAGTATAACGTTAATGACATTAAGGATAACCACTGTGCCAATGACAGTAACTACGAATATTATACGAGAATACGGTTGAAAGCTCAGAAAAGTATTTGATACTTTTCTGATTAGCAAATAAAAAGATGTAAGGATAACCTATTGAATGGATAAGTGTTAGTGATAAATATACAGGGCTTATTATGGCACATTGATCAATTGAAATTTCTATTGATAAATTATAAACCAGATGTTGTATGTGTAAAGGAATCTCACCTGACAGCAGATGTAAGTGATCATGAATATAGTATTGATAATTACACAAGTGTCCAAATGTTTACAGGAAATAAAAGATGGATGGGGTTATTACCTATGTAAGAAAAGATATTTAGTATGAAATTTTAAACCCTGTAGTAGATGTAGCAGAGCATGAAATTAATATGTGGATGTGTAATATCTAACTAAAAGGTCCATATGAAAATATTATTATTAGCAATTTTTATCACTCGCCGAATCAAAGTAATGGTGTATTCATTGGAAGATTATTACAAGAATATGAACAATTGAATGAAAATGGTCAAGTTATTTCAGTAGGTGATTTTAACATTGATATTAGTAAAGAATCACAATATGCTAAAAAGCTGATTAGAGAAATGAAAACTGTAGGTCTGTATCAATGGGTTAATAAATATACAAGGGTGACAATGAACTCAAAGACTATGATTGATCTAGTATTTTCAAATAAGAAGTTACAAACCCAAGTTTTGGAAGTGCCGAGAATATCAGATCACTATATTGTAAAAGTATTACTACGATTAAATAAGAAGAAGGGCAATAGCAATAATTGGATTAAGTGTATTGAGTATAAAAGTGATAACAGTACATAAAGTGACTCTAATTTAAGAAAAAATGTTTGTTAATACTATAAGACATTATGCGTAGATAATTCTGAGCATAAATGGGGAGGTGTGAATGAGAAAGTATATTTTTTAATATATATTATTTTAATAAGTATAGCGAAAGTAGCACCTTTCAAAGAGATTGTTATAAAAAATAAATGGAAAAGTAGTAGATTGTTCAATAATGATATTAAACAAATAATTAATGAGAGGGATAAATGTTATCAAGAATCTAAGAATAAAAGTTGTTGGATAATATGGAATAAGTATAAATTGTTAAGAAATTCTGTTGTAACTGAGATAAGAAAAGCAAAAAAAATTATTATGAACAGTTAGTTGATTCATATAAAAATGATTCAAAGATATTATGGAAAAATTAAAAGTCTATTTTAGGTCATAAGAGTCAAGGGGAAATAAAAATGGAAAATATTTTTGACAAGCACTTGATTACAGATAAATTAGAAATAGCTGATCGTTTCAATAGATATTTTATCAAGAGTGTAGATGATATTGTAAATAAAATAGATAAAAGCCATATTGATGATGATTTTAAGTCTAATAGATTTGTGACACCATTAAATGAATTGAAGGAGGTTAAAGAGACTGAACTAAATGGAATAATTAAAATCTGGACAAAAGTAAAGGTAAAGAAAATGCAATATTGTATGATATTATAAATAAAATTTGGAATGTAGATAAAATAATTATTAAAGAAGCGATAAATTGTAGTTTAAATACCAAAGAATTGGAAAAACTTTATAATTTATCCGATTCCTAAAGTAAAAGGAAGTAATAATGCAGAAGACTATAGACCGGTAAATACCTTACCAGGACTGGGAAAAATATTAGAGCAAGTAGTAAAGAATAGGTTGGTTAAACATTTAGATAGTAATAATATATTAAAAGTAGGGCAGTCAGGTTTGCGAGTCAATCACTCTTGTGAAACGACTCTGCAAAAAGGTAACATGGTAGGTGTGATATTAATAGACTTTAAAAAAGCGTTTGAAGCTATTGATAGACAAAAACTGATTAAAAAATTAAATATGTATGGAGTGTGTGAGAGTGCATTGGAATAGTTCGAATGCTACTTGAGTGACAGATCACAACAGGTTAAATATGGAGATGTTATCTCGGAAAAAAAAGAGTTACCCATGAATTTCCACAAGGGTCAATATTGGGACCATTGTCATATATTTTATATACAAATGATATAGTAGAAGTAGCAACTAAATACGGATGCAAGTGTAAACTGTTTGCGGATAACAAAATGTTGTATTATAGTCATAAAGATGAAAAGAGAATAGAGTTGGTACTGAATGAAACACTAAAAGATCCAGGAGTATGGTTGGATATAAATGCACTAAAATCGAATGTGGAAAAAACTTATTTTGTGTTAATTCGTGATAGACGTAAAAAAAGAGTTGAGCAGCTAGACCTAGTGTTGGGTGGAGAAAATATAAAGCAATGTACTGAAACAAAGTATCTAGGTGTAATGTTGGATGAGTTTTTAAATTTTAATAGTCAAAAGTATTCTATTGTTAGAAAAATCAAAGCTAGAATCGATTTATTATATAGATTGAGTAAATTTATTAATGATTATACTAAGGTACTTATTTATAAATCTATGATCGCACCGTACTTTGACTATTGTTCGACGTTGTTGTTAAATGTAAATAATGAATGTTTAAATATATCACAGAAGTGTCAAAATATAGCGATAAGGATAATGTTGAGAGTTAATAAGTATACGCTAATTAAATGTATGTTAGAGACTCTATGATTTCTGTCTGTGGAAGAAAGAATCGAATTTTATGTGTGTGTGTTTGTATACAAGATGAAGAATAATTTATTGCCAGAATATTTAAATAGAATTGTTACAAATAATGAACATAATTATGAGACAAAATATAAAAATAGGCTATTGGTACAAAGAACAAGAACTGCGAGTGCTCAAAAAACTATAAATACGTATGGTTTTTTATTAGTCAATGAATTAAACACAGAGACTCAAAATGCAAGTAATATAGTAATTTTTGAAAAATTATTAAGAAAATAAATGAGAACAGTCAATTTTTAAAATTGTACGCTGTAGCTTAAAGCTAAATAAAGAAACTATTATTATTAAGACTGCTGCGATGTTTCATCAACAAGATGATCAGCATGCGCAGCAGGCCAAGTTTCTTTGCCTTAGGAGACGGAGAAATCCAAGAATCACAGTCTTTTGCATCCACGATGCCAGAAACTCAACTTGCGCTGAACAAGTTGGTATTCTAGCCAGTGCAGACACAAACGACTGCTTCATCCCTCCTAGAACGCCAACAATAAGTACGACAAGCTTGACACGGTAACCTGGGTAAAGTTTGCCAATTTTGAACAGGAGATCCTGATATATCTCGTGTTTGTGCTCCTCTTTAATCGTGATGTTATACTCAGCAGGTGCTGAGAACTCGATGACATAAATGTCTCGAGTGATTTTATCGAAGAGCACAATATCAGGGTTGTTGTGATCTGTTTCCCGAGTTGTTGCGAACGACTCGTTCCAATAAATACGGCAACGGTCATTCTCAACAACTTGCAGAATATCTCCTGGCAGATAAGGCAGCACTGTTGTTTTATCGATGCCGTGCGTATGTCTAAGGTAGTAATAAAGTACTCGCAGAGCAGCATTGTGATGCTGACCGTATGCACTTCTTGCCAGCACAGGACGTGCTGCATCTGGAGTACTTTAGCGAGGTATTAAAGAGTGTTGATTACACCATCTTAGCAGGCAAAAATATATCCTTCGGTCTCGGACATCAGGCCAGCTGACTTAAGGAAAGAAATCGTCAGCTGGGTAGACAAGCCATGATCACGAACGTGTTTAAAGAACACGCTGTGCATGGACTTGTCCATGTGTGTACTGAGCAGTTTTTGCTGCTCAGCATTCCTGACGATACTTTTAAATTCCTTCTTAGAGAGTTCAATAAGAGGGTTGACTCTTTCGAGACCGAGGGATTTTGCCGCGTACATTACTATTACTGCCTTATATAAAAACGCTCCCTTATGCCTATTTTCATGATTATGAACAATTTGCATAAAGAAGTCGTCGTCATCTGTTGTGAAATTGACAACTTCGTATGTTAAACCCAAAACCAAGCGATTATGTAGACACTCCAAGTTCTGTAGACCTCTCCCTCCGATGTGCCGGGAAAGGTATAATCTAGTGACTGAGGATTTGGGGTGCATAGTCCCATTGATGTTCATGGCTTTGCGTGACTTGATATCGAGATCTCTAAGCTATTTTCGAGTCCATTTAAGGACACTGAAAAAGTAGAGAAGTAATGAACAGCAAGGTCGTTTGTTGCAGAGACCTTGTTCTTTCCGGAAATTTCAGATGACCAGATTTTCCGAAGTCTTCACACATACTCACTGCAGAGAGTCGTTTTGATTTTCAAGACGTCCTGCATAGGACTCTCGTCAATCCCTAGATATTTTTACGACTCTCCGGCGTCAAGGTGGTCAATAACGCTCCTATCTACCAACTCAATATCTTCACGCACATCACTGCACTTAGCAGATTAACGGCCACACACTTGTCCAACCGAAAAGCCCCGCCGACATCCCGTGTGTACTCCCCTCCGATATTCAAGGCTGTCTGAAGGTGTTCCTCATCAAGAGCATATACCTTCAGATCATCCACGTAGTGTAAGTGGGTGATCGAATAACTCCAATCAGTTGGTGGACCCACTGAGTATCCACGGATACGGCGTAGCGCAACAGATATTGGCACTAGTAAGATGCAAAACAGTAGAGGGCTCAGGGAATCTCCCTGGAAGACTCCTCGTTCGTACTGTACAACTTCGGTAACACGTTTGACGTTGCCACATGAAATGTGAAACCGTGTTCGCCAAAGTTGCATCGTACGCTAAATGCACCCCACTTTATCGCGATTGACCTCGAGGCATTTAAGCAAAAAGAGAATGAGCTCATGAGATGTTGAGTAAAATGCCCTACGGTAGTCAATCCGGGCCATTGACAGGTTGCGCTGATAGTAGACCGCGTCTTGAATGACACAACGATCTACTAACAGATTCTCTTTGCAACCTGACAAGCCTCTTTTACTGCCACGTTGTTCGTATATCTGCTGCCATACAGGATCTATCTCCTGTAGAATGCGATTATTCAAGATTTTGGTGAAAATCTTATAAACCGCATTTAAACAGGTGATAGGCACGGTTCGCCCTTCTACAAGCCAGCACGGAATAGGTTCGTTGCCTCTGATAAACGCTGTAAATATCCGGGCCAGATGGCTGTGGGTAGAAGTAAGTTTCTTCCACCAAAACAAGTTAATGCCATCCGGACCCGGAGCAGCCCAGTTCTTACCATTATTCAGAGCCAAACGAACTTCTTCCACGCTGACTTCAGGGCTCTCTTCATCAGCATTGTCGTTTCGGTGGCGGCGACAAAATGCCTCGAAGTCGTTGAGAGCTGGAGTGTCACGATTCACGTCTGGTTGATCACCATACAACTCGGACCAGAAAGCTTCTACTCGCTCGATAGATGGGGGATCGCCAGAAACAGATGTCTTAGGTGTCAGAAAGCGTGAAGGACTTAACCGAAACAAAGAGTTATCGGTAAGCCGCTTCAGCTTTTTCTCTAGTGACTTTTTAGCAGTCACCAGAGCCCGCAACCTATTGAGAGAACCTTCTTTGATGTTAAGAAGATTCTCCTTATTCAGTGTGTGATGTTGATATCGTAGTCCAGCCGCGGGAGAACTAAATGCGGGAGACATGTTTCCGGAGATCATCAATCTTCAGTG